>NC_084603.1:2520164-2545164 GCF_033807715.1 Cololabis saira
ACACAGGACGCGGATACAGGGTATCAAAGTCTTTAATAGTAATTCAGGTTTAATTCCAAGACAGAGAAAAAAAAGCAGGCTATGAAATATTATCTATGACGTGCTTCTTCAAGAATAAAGCAGGGTTAATCAATACCAAAAAATAAAAATCACTCCACACGGAGGAAACAAAAGGCTATGCAAACATGAATGAATGAATGAATGAATGAATGAATGAATGAATGAATGAATGAATGAATGAATGAATGAATGAATGAATGAATGAATGAATGAATGAATGAATGAATGAATGAATGAATGTTTATTTATTTTGGTACATTTGTAACTGAAAGGGCGTATGTAGAAGCAAGGCTTATCTATACCTACCCCTTTTACTGGTACCTTACATTGGTTACAGCAAATAGCCTACAAAAGAGCAAAGCTCAAGACTTTGAAATGAATTATCAGTAAGCTCAAATACCCTATCATAGCAAAATAAAGAAAAGCACAGAGCTCAAAACCAAAAAAATAACAGTACAGAAGTTGGCAAACTTCATTTTCCATACCATAACGAGAAACAATTTCATTTTCAAGTCTTTTAAGGCTGAATAGTGTGCAACATGATTAGATATTTACAGGACAGTTGTTCCAGATACACAGTGATTTTTTGATCGGTTCGGGTCTTCGGTTTTTCAAATAATAAAGTTCCTCTCATGTTGTATTTGGTGTCCTTCATTTTAAACAGATTGTGGACATGTGGAGGTAGGAGTTTGTTCCTGGCTTTGTACATGGTTTGTATTGTAATATAATCAACTAAGTCCTTGAATTTCAGAATTTTTAAGCAGATGAATAGTGGGTTGGTCGACTCACGGAAACGTTTTTTACTGATGATTCTTATGGCTTTATTTTGTAATAAAAATATTGGATTGGTATTTGTTTTATAAGTGTTTCCCCAGACATCAATGCAGTATGTCATATACGGAGCTATCAATGAGTAATATAAAGTGATTAATGCATTTTGAGAGAGGAAATCTTTAGCTTTGTACACAATTGCAATGGATTTTGACATTTTAGATTTAACATGATTTATGTGCGATTTCCAGCTTACTTTATCATCCAAAATGACTGCAAGGCATTTGTTTTCTGACATTAACTAGAAAAATTCAACTAAGATATAAAACTTAGAACAAAAAATCTCTCACTTGGAGGAAAGCGACAAGAAATGTGGCAATGACTGTGATCCAAACCTGTGAAGACGGCTGGGGTGAACACATGAACCAAGATGAACACATGAGGGTAATGAGGAGCAGGTGAACACATGAGGGTAATGAGGAGCAGGTGAACACATGAGGGTCATGAGGAGCAGGTGAACACATGAGGGTGATGAGGAGCAGGTGAACACATGAGGGTGATGAGGAGCAGGTGAACACATGAGGGTCATGAGGAGCAGGTGAACACATGAGGGTCATGAGGAGCAGGTGAACACATGAGGGTCATGAGGAGCAGGTGAACACATGAGGGTCATGAGGAGCAGGTGAACACATGAGGGTCATGAGGAGCAGGTGAACACATGAGGGTCATGAGGAGCAGGTGAACACATGAGGGTCATGAGGAGCAGGTGAACACATGAGGGTAATGAGGAGCAGGTGAACACATGAGGGTAATGAGGAGCAGGTGAACACATGAGGGTAATGAGGAGCAGGTGAACACATGAGGAGCAGGTGAACACATGAGGGTCATGAGGAGCAGGTGAACACATGAGCGTAATGAGGAGCAGGTGAACACATGAGGGTGATGAGGAGCAGGTGAACACATGAGGGTAATGAGGAGCAGGTGAACACATGAGGGTGATGAGGAGCAGGTGAACACATGAGGGTGATGAGGAGCAGGTGAACACATGAGGGTAATGAGGAGCAGGTGAACACATGAGGGTGATGAGGAGCAGGTGAACACATGAGGGTCATGAGGAGGAGGTGAACACATGAGGGTCATGAGGAGCAGGTGAACACATGAGGGTCATGAGGAGGAAGTGAACACATGAGGATAATGAGGAGCAGGTGAACACATGAGGATAATGAGGAGCAGGTGAACACATGAGGGTAATGAGGAGCAGGTGAACACATGAGGGTAATGAGGAGCAGGTGAACACATGAGGGTCATGAGGAGCAGGTGAACACATGAGGATAATGAGGAGCAGGTGAACACATGAGGATAATGAGGAGCAGGTGAACACATGAGGGTCATGAGGAGCAGGTGAACACATGAGGGTCATGAGGAGCAGGTGAACACATGAGGGTCATGAGGAGCAGGTGAACACATGAGGGTCATGAGGAGCAGGTGAACACATGAGGGTAATGAGGAGCAGGTGAACACATGAGGGTCATGAGGAGCAGGTGAACACATGAGGGTCATGAGGAGCAGGTGAACACATGAGGAGCAGGTGAACACATGAGGGTCATGAGGAGCAGGTGAATACATGAGGGAATCAGGGAGGGTAATCAGACCGGTGACACATGAGGATAATGAGGAACAGGTGAACACATGAGGAAAGGCAAGTGACCTGAAACGAGCAGAGAGTTACTTCTTTCAAAATAAAACAGGAAATGACAAACACATACACGCACTGACGCACACACACGTGTATATAATCTGAAGTTTGTGTTTAATGTTTAGTTAATTGTTGTTTATGTGTAGTTTAGCCATCGGAATTTATCCCGTGTTGTTACATTATCTTTTAACACTTGTGTAAATAAATTCTGATTCATTTGAATGAGAGAAGTTGTTTATATTGTACATATTTGTTACATTTGCTGATTGCAAAGGTTAACTATTGTAAGACCATTATTAATAACTCTCAAATAACTGAACCAGCACTCCCTTTGTTGCACAAAAAAACCCAAAAAACCAAAAGGACAACATCATCTGCAAAAAGCAGAGATGAGAGATGAGATCCTGTGGTTCCCAAACTGGATCCCCTCCGACCCCTGGTGAAATCCTGGCTACACCTAGAAGTCCCGGCTATGCCTAGAAATCCTGGCTACGCCTAGAAATCCTGGCTATGCCTAGAGGTCCCGGCTATGCCTAGAAATCCTGGCTATGCCTAGAAGCCCTGGCCACACTTAGAAATCCTGGCTACGCCTAGAAATCCTGGCTATGCCTGGAGATCCTGGCTATGCCTAGAATTCCTGGCTATCCCTAGAAATCCTGGCTATGCCTAGAATTCCTGGCTATCCCTAGAAATCCTGGCTATGCCTAGAATTCCTGGCTATCCCTAGAAATCCTGGCTATGCCTAGAAATCCTGGCTATGCCTAGAATTCCCGGCTATGCCTAGAAATCCTGGCTATGCCTAGAAATCCTGGCTATGCCTAGAAATCCTGGCTATGCCTAGAAGTCCCAGCTATGCCTATAAATCCTTTCATGGTACATTTACCTCATCTGTGAGCATCCGATCACATCTAAGATGTGAAGTCATCACATTACTGCAAATAAGCAAGACAACAGAAAAACATATTATGGCCACTTGAAAAGGTCTTTTTCACTAAAACAGTAAAACTGTGATTCTCTCTCAAAGCCTCTGGATGCTTTGGTCTCCAGCTGAGAGAGGAGCTGATGCAACAGCTCTTTTCTTTGTTGCTTCACTGGTGTTTTTTTGTCTGTCTTCTGCAGCGAGACGCCAGGAGAGACGGTGATAATCAGAGGTCTTGAGTTATATTCCACTGCGACAGTAAAACACGGCAGGAGGCTCCATAAGCTAAGACAACCAAACACTTCGAGGGCTAAAGCTGAAAAACTCGCCACGAACCAAAGCGAAAAACACCGCTTTTGTTTCCATAAAAGGACAGGATACGTATAATCAAAATGTTTCTCGGCTGAAAGAGCGAGGGATCTCTTTCTCATGATCATACAGGGACTCTGTGATGGACGTGCAGGGCTTTTCAAGGGCCGTCTCTACAGCCAAACCATGACCTTTCCTCAATCTTCACAAAATAATTCCTGTTGCCTTAAACAAGCACGCTGGAACCGTGTTGTCCATAATCGAAGTGGAAAGACAAGTCTAGCTTCCGTCTCCCTGACTTACATTTGTTGACCTGAACCGCGGCCAAAGCCGAACGAGGGCCTGGGTGGAGGACCGCGGGGTTTAGGCCCAGATGGGATTTAAAACAGATCGTTGGGACGTCACTCTACGGCTGGCAGAGGTGACCTGGAGCAGATGGAGGAACCAGAGCCTCTGGTACGAACCGCTACGAAAAGACGTCCAAACAGGTTTAACTTTGGTTAAGACTGAAACTCGATGCTGCTGTTTCTTCTTCTGCGTTTTCAGCGGCACAAAAGTGACCACATTGTATTCTGGCGTTCTTTTTCCATGGCTCAGAGCTTCAGTGCCAGACAAGGCAAGGCCAGGCAAGGCATTTACATAGCACAGTGATTGGACGGAGCACAGTTGTGTACCAGGTTGTAAATATGTTTATTTGGATTTGGATTAATGGACTTGACTCACTATAGAAGTTGGCCCCCTAGTGGCCAGTAGAGGAACTGCAGTTTTCTTCATTTCCTGATTTGTTTAAGCTCAGCGAGTTGGATGTTGGATGTTAAGTTGACCTTGATAATATATGGAAAAACGTGGGTGGGACCACGGGCCGTGACCAACGGGCGGTTCCCATTTTGTATCAGGTAATGTTGTATTTTTGGGTAGCTAACGTTAAACGGTCAAATCATAAAGTTCGGTGTCCTCATCACTTTAATTTCTACAACAAATCCTGCCTTGAAGTCGGACCAAGCGTCAAGACTTTTGTAAGCCTTCAAGCTTTGCTTTGTGTATTTCCCCGGCGTAGAAATTAAGTTCATATAAATATCAGGAAACTGGATTCGTGGCCAAATATTAATGTCCATGGACCACTGGTTCTTGGGGTAACTGTACCAAATATTAATGTCCATGGACCACTGGTTCTTGGGGAAACTGTACGGGTCACTGTCAAGTCCAACTGATTCAAATTTAAGCCCATAATCGGCTGTTATCCCGTCGTCTCCACTAGTTGCAGCCATTTTTGTCACTCAGTGCGAGTAAGGGGGCCAGTGGGGAAGTGACACCAATGCAGACCCTCTATTCCAAAGGACAGGACACATGTTCCATGCTCCACATGCAACAAAGTCTTTGACCAGAACCATTAACCCAACAGCAGGTCCAAACTCTTTGACTGCAGTACTCCCCACTGACCACAAGGGAGTCCAATAATCGCTCGTTGCAGCTTAGATTACCTAAACTGTAATTTAATGGGACTTTACATCGTAGAATATTAGATGTGTCATTTATCAGCTGGCCGGTCTGGGAGCCTTATCAACCCCATGTCCCTGACGTCTGCAGAAAAGGAACTCTGGGAGGTCTGTTGCACAATTTCACTGAGAAACAGTGGACTGGACACTCGAGGATGACTTGCACAACCTTCACGAGTTATATGAGGCAGTAACTTCTCATGTTGACCCGCTAGATACGAGCTCAGTGGAGCCAGTTCCCACAAAAATAGGATTTTGGCTTATTTTGGTCCAAAAATGTGTGGTTTTCATCATAGTTTTGCAAAATAATCTTTTTTCTTTTGAATCTCCAGGAAAAACCACCTCTTGCAAACCTTTTTTTTTTTTTTTCTTTGGCTTGATTTCATGATTTATTTCGGTTGAAACACACCTACTGAGGCGTATTTTAGAGGCTGGTTTAGAACCTGAACTTTTGCACAAAGGCTCGTGTCTGCAACACCTATTTCCTGGGGTGATTAACAGCCCCATCTCCGAGTCAAAGCTCGTCAATACACAAACTAGACCCTCACTTACTACTTTCACACTCTGTCTTAATATAATAGATATTCCCACAGATATAATAGATATTTCCATAGATATAATAAATATTCCCATAGATATAATAGATATTCCTATAGATATAATAGATATTCCCATAGTTATAATAGATATTCCCATAGATGTAACAGATTTTCCCATAGATATAATAGATATTCCTATAGATATAATAGATACTCCTATAGAGATAATAGATATTCCCATGTACATAATAGATATTCCCATAGATATAACAGATATTCCCATATATATAATAGATATTCCCATAGATATAATATATATTCCTATAGTTATAATAGATATTCCCATAGATATAATAGATATTCCCATAGATATAACAGATATTCCCTCCCCAGGTCGTGCTGTCACCAGGAATCTGTCAAGGTTGACATTCCCCCCAGCCTTCAGTTTCTGTCTTGCCCCGCCTGTGTCCCATCTGCCCTGATTGTGTCTGCACCTGTGTCTCGTCATGTCTCGTTATCCCTTCAGTATATCTTGTCTTGTCAATCCTCTGTTCCCTGTCCGACCGTACTGTTTGTTCCCTCCATGTGCTCCAAGTTTTGATCCCTGTTACTTTGTGTTTTTGATCCTGCTCTGCAGCATTTTAGTTTGGCTTTTTGGTGGAATAAATCCTTTTTTGTTGCAACTCCTGGCTCCTGCTCTCCTGCACTTGGGTCCTCAGCAAACCGAACCATGACCGAATCACAGCCGTCCAGCATCTAGAGACGTCCCCTTCACTCATCTTTACATCTTCACTGGCTGGTACATTCAGCTGAGAAAAAACAAACAACCGTTCCTAGATGGCTGGATTTAGAAATAAGGGAAATCTTCTGCCACCCACCAGCCCAACTGAGGTCCAGTATCTTACATCTTAAGACAGATTTACAAGAAATCCAAAATAACTACCTGTCAACCACTTACAATCTACAACTAGAAAATTTCAGGAAATTGTATGTGGTTTAGGATTGTTAATAAACCACACCCTCTGCTTCGGGGTTGTGTGGTTAGGGTGATTAATAATGGCCAAGGAGTAGTTTAGGGTTGTTAATAAACCGTTATAGGTTGTTGATAAACCTTTGGGGATGGGGCCATTTGGCAGACATTTTGACTTAAAATTTACGTAAATCACAGCTTCATGAAATTTCAATATGTTGTAGTCCACAGCGAGGCGAGTTTTGAAACATTTGAATCATGTCCCTACGATAACGTGTTGCCTAGCAACAAGCGTCTAAAATCAAATGGATTTTTTTTTTTATTGAAAGTTTAATATCTCAAAAACTGTAATAATTGGCAAAATGAGGTTGAAAGATCTTTTGGTCCGAAGCAAACCGAGTCTGGAAACATTTGAATGATGTCTCTATGATAAAGTTCGGCCGACCAATAAGCGTCCGAACTTTCACCTTTTTTTCCGCTTCTTGGCATCTAGCGTTGCCACGGTAACGCTTTTGGCTGAGAAAAGTATTGCCCTTCGAGGCACGATGGATCCACATGTGTTGATTCTATGCTATGTGTTGGTGCACGTTGCGGTTCGGGCCACATTAACGGACGAAAAAGCGTGCAGAATAAGAAGAAGAAAAGGGAAACCGTTTCTGGATACTAATAAATCGCCTGCATTTTTCAGGTTTTCTCGGGCGTTTTTTATTTTTGGGCGATTTTTTTCTTCCATATCAGAGCGGGGTCATGCTGTACACCCTAGCAACATTGCCCTTGGGCCCGTTTTGGACAATTGCAATATGGTCATGCCACTACCGGGAAAGAGGGATAAAATACAGTAGTTTCCCGGCCAAAACGGGAGATTGACGGGTCTGTACCACATCCATCCCTACAGAGCAGCGTTTAGTGTTTCCTTGTGTACATCCACAACAACAATAACCCTTGTTGTATAGTGCAGGGCAGACATGGGGTCGCCCCCCCCCCCCACCCCATCAGCTGACCAGCCGCTGACCTGAGCCGCCGCTGGCGCTGGTTTGATTCCCGGGTCCAGAACTCCTCCAAGTTCACAGCGACTGAGCGTGCATCAGATAACGACCTTGGCAGGGCGGCGGGGTCCCGCGGCGGACACAAATAGGCCCGGCTGTGTTTGGCCCCATTAATTTTCTGCCACATAGCTTCGCCCTATTCTCCGCCTGTCAATGAGGGCGGTCAGGTGGAGGCTGCTGCGAATGCCCAGTGACCTAAACGCTGCCCCCGGAGTTGATCTTAGCGGCGACCCGGGCGCTGACCTCGCCGTCGGCTTCGTTCCTGACGAGGTCAAGACGTTAACGTGGGACGGGTCTGGGTTCAGAGAGGTGCTGGTGATCCCTGGAAACCTGATTCTGGACCAGTTTTGGATCATTTGAGTGAGGGTTCCCGTTTCCTCTTCCTGCAGGGTTTGATACCCCGCAAGTTCTATACAAAAAATGATGTTGCAGTTCAGAAAATCATAGCTACAGCACAAGACATGCTCTCAAAGGTGATTTAACTGCCAAAAATAAAGACAAACTCTTGTAAAAGAACAGTGATGTACAGAGCTACGTCTGCATGGAACCAACTTCCCTAACTCTTTAAACTATTAACATAAAATAATTCAAATTGTTAGTAAAGAAACATCTCTTGAATAGATACATATAAAACGTATTTAATTATAAATTGTACAATAAATTGTACTCAGGTCAAGGCAAGTTCATTGGAGTCACACAGTTCACGTACAAGTCAAATTAAAGTGCTTTAGAGTGCAGAGCAGTAAACCTGACTTATCACGAGATTGTTTTCAGCCCGAGATGGTTCACCTCTGAAGAAGAAGATTGTAGGTATGAAGAGTTCCTTTGTTTGTGACGGGAACAGGTCGGAGCGTAGACTCTGTAACTGATTCCTGTTTCCTAATACTTCCCAAAAGCTTTGTTTTCAAATCAAAGCTGTTCTCTCTCTCGAGGCTTCGCTCATAAAGAGCCGGGTGTGAATGAAGACGGGCCCTAAGGTGACAGGGACGGGAGTTTCCGGACTCATTCATCCGCCGACGAGCACTTTTTTAATCCCACGGTAGGAGTTCATGCCTCCTCGATGCTAAAACCCACTGGAATTAACTGGTTCTCTGCTTTATTTGACCATAAATACAGGGAATGCGCATGACGTCACAGATGCGACTTCACGGCGGGTTCCGCCCATTGAGTGACAGAAAGACTGAGTGTCAGAAAGACTGAGTGGCAGAAAGACTGAGTGGCAGAAAGACTGAGTGGCAGAAAGCCTGAGTGGCAGTGTAAACTTTCAGTTTGAGCAACTGGAAAACATCTAAAATGGGAAAGATCTGTTGTGCGATCGACTGTACTCATAGATTTAGCAAGAAATCAGAGTTATCGTTTTACAGACTGACGAAAAATAAGCTCAAGAGAGACAAATGGATCACTGCAATTCACAGAAACAACTGGATTCCAGTCACCGAAACGTGGATTTGTGGTTCCCATTTTGTATCAGGTAATGTTGGATTTTTGGGTAGCTAACGTTAAACGGTCAAATCATAAAGTTCCGTGTCCTCATCACTTTCATTTCGCCAAGAAATCCTGCCTTGAAGTCGGACCAAGCGTCAAGACTTTTGTAAACCTTCAAGCTTTGCTTTGTGTATTTCCCCAGCGTATAAATTAAGTACATATAAATATCAGGAAACTGGATTTGTGGCCAAATATTAATGTCCATGGACCACTGGTTCTTGGTAACTGTACCAAATATTAATGTCCATGGATCACTGGTTCCTGGTAACTGTACCAAATATTAATGTCCATGGACCACTGGTTCTTGGTAACTGTACCAAATATTAATGTCCATGGACCACTGGTTCTTGGTAACTGTACCAAATATTAATGTCATGGACCACTGGTTCTTGGGGTAACTGTACCAAATATTAATGTCCATGGACCACTGGTTCTTGGTAACTGTACCAAATATTAATGTCCATGGACCACTGGTTCTTGGTAACTGTACCAAATATTAATGTCCATGGACCACTGGTTCTTGGTAACTGTACCAAATATTAATGTCATGGACCACTGGTTCTTGGGGTAACTGTACCAAATATTAATGTCCATGGACCACTGGTTCTTGGTAACTGTACCAAATATTAATGCCCATGGACCACTGGTTCTTGGTAACTGTACCAAATATTAATGTCCATGGACCACTGGTTCTTGGGGTAACTGTACGGGTCACTGTCAAGTCCAATTGCCTTTAATTTAAGCAGATAATCGGCTGTTATCCCGTCTTCTCCACTAGTTGCAACCATTTTTGCCACTCCACTTGTCCAGTGGGAAAGTGACCCTCTATTGTGGTCTTCTAATCTTTATCCGAGTCACAATAAACAAACACGAACGATGACTTCTTGTCTTTGTGGAACATGACCGAGGAGGAAGAAGCAGGGAACCTCTGGATCCAACTGCTGGTTGAAGCTCTTTGGCTTCAGGCTTGTTCAGCATCTCTGGATCAGACCAGATCGTTCTCTATGGGATCAAGGCGTGGACTCTGGAGGGCGCCACTGTACAAACGTCATGTGCAACCAATTTTACAGTTCTTCAAGCTTTCATCATTCCATCTTTGGTTCTTCTTGACTTCATGGAGAGTTTGGCATCGTTTCTTTGGACCCATCTTGGTTGGATGTCCATTTTTTAAGAGGAGCAAATGACAACGCTTACATGCAGCCAAAATTGTGGTTAAGGTCAAAATTCCGGTTATTGAAACATTGGGAATAATGTGTTTCCATGGGTGAGCTAAAAGGGTTATCCCTGTATACATGGTGATTAATCATTTGGGATATCTGGATCAAACCAGCGACGCACGGAGAACGTCATGACGCAATTACCTTCATTTCCGCTTCTTCTTCCTGTATCCAAATTCAAAACAACAACAATAACAGCAGCACGGTGGATAATCAACAGCCCAGTAGAAGTCGTTTTGTTTGTCTGCCCTGTAGTTCACCTTTTTCAGCGTCTTCCAGCGGAGCTTGATCTGGTCTGGCGTTCCTACAAATCCTGCTTCGCGCAACTTTTGGCTGACCTTTTCAAAAACCAGAATATGAGCAAATTCTGGTTATTCAAAGGGGTTATTGGTGTTTACATGGCCGTGCGCAACCGGGTTATTGCTAATTTTCCGGTTAGAAAAGGGTTATTGATGCATGTAAATACCAATGTACATGTAGATATGTACATTTATTAATATATGTAGATATATAGATGTATATTATGGATATAGATATGTTATATGTAGGTATGTATATGGATATATTGTTATATTATACATACAGTATTTGTGTATCTATTCATATATGTTGATTTATAGTTATATGTAGATATGTATTATATTGTAGTATTATAGTAAAGTAATGATAATGTAATACTATGCATTATAATTACTTCTATTATTACATACATACATACATAGTAGCACAATTAAATGCTGGGCGTTTGTTTTGTTTTCTTTTGTTTGCCTTGATTTGTTTTGACTATATTTTATATATAAATATAATTGAGTATTATATCACTGTATTGAACAGTTATTAAAGTAGGTATGTGTGTTTTATAAGTAAGTTTATTGAAACTCGTCTTATTAGATGTAAGAATGTAGATATATATTATATATATATATATATATATATATATATATATATATATATATATATATATATATATATAATATATATATATATATATATATATATATATATCATGATCCCGACCCGTCCGTCACGAATCAGCAGAACTCGTCCATCCATCACCAAACACTCAAACCCCAACGGCACAAAATCAAGACTCAACAAAAGTCATCAAACAGCAGTTTTTTTTTCATCATTTGTTCTGTTTTACTCTTTCAACCAACTGTACAGCAGCTACATCTGCTACTCTGAACCATATAAACAAGACAAATATATACAGACTCCTTAAAGCGGAGAAAGTGCTATCTCCTTCCATAAATCCATCTGTACGTGACTTCACAGCGCATTTATTAGGCTTTAAGATTCAAACAGTCCTAGAATTAGACCAGTAACAGTAAAAAATAATAATAAAAATAAAAATAATAATAATAATTAGAATAATAATAATTATAACTTTATGCTGCTCTAAACAATAAACAGTTTCTAAGGTCTAGCAGCAGGAAAGGGTATTTTACATTACAGGTTAGTGTCTCTAAGGTATGATGCTTATCTTTAAATACAGCTTATTCATAACGCTACTTCATTTCATAAACACATAACAGCACGGATAGAGATCTATATAACATTCATGTGAAAAAGAAAAAGAACACTTTGAATGTACAGCATCTTGAATTTCCTGATGGTGGAACCAACCTGACGAAAGTGCGAGTTCCGCGGTTGAACCGGCGTCCAGTCTCTCGTGTCCCCATCAAATAGTCCCCCCCCCCCCTGCAGACAGTTCCACGTTGGGGCCCGCCTGAGAAATAACCAGCTGAACAATGGGCCCCCCATCGGGGACTGTCCGTGTTGGGGTTCAGAGTCGGGTGATAAGAATGGCATCCTGGGTAATGGGGGACCGAGACCGAAGTTCCAGTCACCCCAAAAGCAACAAAAATGGTCCAAATCTGGGTCCCATGTGGTCCCGGGGACCAGTTTTCAGTCCATTTGCCCCCCTCCCCCGACTGGGACCCGGATGCAAACGTTGGCTTGAGTTTCATGTTTTTGTCAATCGAGCTCAAATAAAAACCCGTCACATCACGTTTTGTTTACTTCAGCGGAGCTCGTAACCATTAAGCGCCTTGCTCAAAGGCACTTGAGAGAGGGCAGGTTACGGGAGGTAAACTGAGGCGGCCGTGGGAACCGAAGAACAAGAAAAACCAGGCGTTTTCAACAAACGCTGTCAGTTACAAACTGGTTTTAAGAGCAGCGGAGGACTACAAATGGGAAAAGCACTTCCAGGGTTGGATTTTTGTGTTTGGAGTCAAACTCCGTCTTTGATGTTAAATCATCTTTACATAGATTTACAGACTAAAACTGGCCTTGCATTTCAAGTATCTCCACATCGGGGACAGATCCACAGGACACGTCCAGTTTTGAAGACGTTCAGACAGAAGGCAGGATTCCTTAAATCCTTAAATAGCTTTAAGTTATCTTAAAGATAAGAAGTGATAAGAAGTGTCGTTTTACGAGGCAATGCCACTTCTGACCACAAGGAGGCAGCATATCACAAGAAAATGTACAACAAAGTGCACCTCCAGTGGGACAAAGTAGTATTACAAAAAGTCGTACCATCAAACCTCAGCACAGTGTTGTAACAGATCCATACACCCCCGTGTGGTTCAAGGTGGTATTGCCATATTGAGGGATTTATATTGATTTTTTAAGTGTTTAATTTGTGCCTTAAGTCTAAAATTGGTCATGTGTTGTTTTTATAATGAGCACGGCTAATAACGCCTCTTTCTTGTGTTAATCGAGTATCTGGTGGTAGCTAGCGTTGGGTATGATTTGCAGCTACGTCGTTTATGGGGTCAATTCAAAGATTTAAAGAAGAAAATGCCCGGTTTGAGTCTTGACTGAAACCGGTTGGTACAGTAGCTCACAAAGTTCTTCAGATTGGGTAAAATGGGAATAGGGGCTGTGGAGTCCCACCTGGCTCCATTCTGGAGCCTCTGAGATGAGTGTACGAAGACAAATGCTACGGAAAACAAAAAAGGACAACCCTGAGCATCTTCTTTACAAGATATATATTGATTCGACAGCAGTGTCTTCAGTCAGAGACGTCTTCTCCTTCCTGCCCACGGCCGGAACCATCTACGATGGCTCTTTGAAGAAACTTACGAAAATGAAAGTTACTGCAACATAATTTCCTTTTCTGGAATTATTATTATAGTAGTATAAGATTTCATTGAACTGAATATGAGAAATGGAGCAGTGGTTAAATCCAAACAACCGCCGTCCTGTTCCCTCCCTGCTCCGCCATCCATGCTAGCAGCACAGCAGTAACCATGGCAACGCCTCAAACATGGGTCTCTACAGCTACGCTGACATGGGAGGCACCAAACGGTCCCCGATTCAGAGGAACCGGTGTCATCGCATGCTTCTTTTTTGGCTCTTATCGTCACCTTGAAGTTGGTCTTAAAAGAACGTAGGCGCTGCAAGTCCTGAATCCAGCTCGAAACCCTGAAAAGTGACACCCGGATGTCGCCTGCTTCTCATTCAAAAGATGAAAACTGGGAAACGATCGAAGCAACTGCAGTTGAGCATCACAGGCTGTCAAACCTAAAGAATGGATGAAGTGCTCGACGTAAACCTCCTCACGTCTGAAGGCCAGAACTGAACCGTCCGAACCGGGTCCTCGTGTCTTTTTTGCTTGGAATATTGTTGTTGTTTTTTTTTTTCCAGGAGCAGAAAAGCTTAAACTGCCTCCTGGTTTGAACTGTTTTTGGAAAGTCAATCAGTCTTACTGTGCCCCTAAAGCGAGTGTTTGTAGGAGAAGCGAACGTGCAGCCCATTCACCGGGTGAACGATGGGCACCGTTTGCATTTTGGGGAAGTTCTCGGTGGCCAGGGTCCATTTGCAGGTTCCGACCAGCTCCACCGCCAGAGTTTTGAGGATGATCTGGGCCAGTTCCTTCCCGACGCAGCTCCGTACGCCGCCGCCGAACGGCACGTAGCTGAACCGGGATGACTTGTTCTCCTCCCGCTCCGGCCCGAACCGGTCCGGGTCGAACAGCTCCGGACTCTGGAAGACCGCCGCCGTCTCGTGGGTGTCCCGGATGCTGTACATCACGCTCCAGCCCTTGGGGATCTGGTAACCCTGGAAAATGAAGAGATACAGTGAGGAAATACAAGCGTTTTTCTCTGTTTACCCATAAATGTTCAGCTCAGTTTCATCAAGAGTTGATGTGCTGCACCAGATCATTTAAACACAATAAAACTTTGGAAATGGTAGAGAGAGCGGCATCCTGACAGGAGGAAAAACTAAATCTAAAACGGGTTGAGGCTGAAAACTGATGTTGCAGCTGGTGACGGAGGGGAAGTCACTGCATGGACGCAGGAAAGCTTTGAGAAACCACCGTCTAAAGACACAGTTGTCCACCTCCATCCACAAATGCAGGTTAAAGCTCCATCATGGACCAAGCTCTATCCAAGCTCCATCAAGTCATAGGTTACCATGATCCAGAATACCAGCGCCACCTCTGAACCAACGTTAATTTCAAACTAACTGTGTTAGTGGACATTAGAGGACCTGCAGGTTTGGATCTGGACCCTAGTGGTCTGTAGAGGACCTGCAGGTCTAAACCATAGTGGGTCGGTAGAGGAGCTGCACATTTCTCTACCAGATGTTACGTCCTGGTCTCAAACTGATCCAGGTACCCAGAGCGGTTCAGCCGCTGAAATAAACACTAGACATCAAGAGATCTGGACTCACGTCGAGTTCGAAGGTCTGCAGAGCCGTCCGGTAGCCGCCGGAGACGGGCGGCAGGACGCGGAGCACCTCCTTGACCACGCAGTCGACGTAGCGGAGCCGGCTCAGCTTGTCCAGGGTCAGGTGTGGTACGTGGGACTGGGACTCTGGGAAACTACCGGTCTGATTCCCGCCGTCCAGCAGGCAGGTCGTCTCCTGGTCCGCGGCGTCCCGCTCCGTCTCCACGGTGACGCAGGACGGGCCGGGGACCCGGTCCGGGTCGGGGCCGAGGCCCTCGGCCTCCAGCTCGGCTCGGGCCCGCTCCACCACCGCCGGGTGGCGCAGCAGCTGCAGGACCAGAGAGGTGGAGGCGCTGGCCGTGGTGGAGTGGGCGGCGAAGACCAGCTCCACCGCCGTCTCCTGCAGGAGAGGAGGGAAGGGGACTTGATTTAACCTGAATTTACTGTTTATGGCACCAAATCACATCTAACAGCAAAGTTAGGGAGTCGCAGCGTCAATGTAGACTTGTAGGTCTGGAGACCGGTCTGGGTCTTGGTGTCGACAGTCTTTGGTCTCGAAGCCGGCCTTGAAAGTCTATGGTCTTGGTCTCGACTGTCTTTGGTCTTGGTCTTAGTTTTGTCTTGGTCTTGATACTCTCTGGTCCTGGTCCTGGTCTTGGTCTGTGTTGGTCTTGTTCTTGAGCTGAAGTAGTCTTGGTCTTGATACTCTTTGGTCTTGGTCTTGTCTTGGTCTCGACAGTCTTTGGTCTCGAGACCGGCCTCGAAAGTCTATGGTCTTGGTCTCGACCGTCTCAGCCTCAATAGACTTTTGTCTTGTCTTGGTCTAGTCTTGGTCTTGGTCTTGATACTTTCTGGTTTGGTCTTGTCTTGGTCTTGATACTCTCTGGTCTTGGTAGTGGCTTAGTCTTGGTCTTGGTCTTGGTCTTGGTTTTGGTAGTGTCTTGGTCTTGATACTCTCTGGTCCTGGTCTTCGTCTCTGTCTTGAGTTGGTCTTGGTTTTGTCTTGATCTTGGTCTTGGGTTGGTCTTGGTAATCTCTGGTCTTGGTCCTGGTCTCGGTCTTGTCTTGGCTTGGTCTTGTCTTGGTCTCGGTCTCGGTCTAGTCTTGGTCTTGGTTTTGGTCTTGTTTTTCACTTTGTCCTGGTCGCTGTCTTGTTCTTGATACTTGTCTTGGTCCTGATTCTCTCTGGTCTCGGTCTTGGTCTTGGTCTTGTTTTAGGTCTAGTCCCGGTCTTGACTACAGTCTCCGTGACCCTGGTACCTTGAGCTCCTGGATGCTGAGTTGGTAGTCCTGCTCTTTGGCGCTGGACAGCATGTAGTCGAAGGCGTCGCGGTACTCGTCCTCCTCCGTCGGCGGCCGCTCCATCTTCTCCTGGATGATCTTCTCCATGTTGGCGTGGAGGATCTCCCTGGCCTTCATGCCCTGGAACGAGCAACGAGAGTGTCAGCCGTGACCTCCGACCCCCGACCCATGAACTCCGACCCCTGACCCGTGACCTCTGACCCCTGAACCCTGCGGGACCCCCTTACCTTGCGGAGGCCGCTGAGCGGCGCGTCGATGGGCAGCGAGAACAGGTTGTTCATCAGCTGCTCGAAGATCCCGGCCAGGTACACGATCCGCTCCTCCTCCAGGTTCAGGCCCAGCAGGACCCGCACCGCGATGCGGAAGGTCAGCGACCGGGCGGCGGCGTAGACGTCCACGGGGCCCGGGTCCGAGCACCACTTGGCCACTTCGGCCTTGATGACGTCCTGCAGGCGCGGCAGGTAGGACTCCAGGGCGCTGCGGCTGAACACCTTCGCCAGGACCTGGAACGAGTGTAGACGGTTACAACCTGGAACCAGAGGAAACGGTTACGACCTCGCACTCGGCCGCCGGTGCTGCACAGAAACTGGACAAAGGAAAAGGAACCGGGAACTAATTTGACGGAGGAGGTCTAGGAATATGCTGTAGGTAGGATAGTCTACAACTTCTTGTGGGTCTTCTTGGACTTATCCAATTTAAAGTTCTACACAGGGTCCATTTTTCCAAGTCGAGACTTTTGGCACTTTTCTACCAGCACCTACTCGGCTCTCCTCGCCTCGGTTTGGTTCTTTTCCACTAGGGGACTAACGTGCCGAGTAAATACTTTTCTGTAGCTACTTTGCCGAGGTTCTAAGTGGCTGAGTCGGGCTGTGATGTCATCACACTACAAGCCACCTATTGGTCGGGGGGTTGGCCCAATCATACAATCGAGTACGTCACAGCAGCTTCGCTCAAACCTGCCTACTTCTGATCTGGGTATTGTAAAGAAATGAGGGCAAGGTGATGCAAATCGAGTCGGGCTGAGAAGGTACTAGTGTAAACGCGCCATTTCTGAAATATATCCAGAAGTAGAAGACACGTGTAATAAGTGCCATGGCTCTCCCTGTCACCTTATGGCACTTTTCCACCAGCACCTACTCGGCTCTACTCATCTCAACTCTGCCTTTTTTTTTTTCCACTACAATTCAGCACCTGGAGCAGAAGTAGGAGGTTGGAGCAAAGTTGACCAGGGTGTGTTGCCCCCCCCCCGGGTCCCCACGATGCCCCCCTCTCACCTTCCTCTTGCTCTTGTGCAGGGCCCCCCCCGAGTTGACCAGCGTGTTGGGCCCCAGGATGATGCGGGTGCTCTGGGGCCACTGCGTGCAGACCAGGCTGTGCTCCCCCAGCAGGATCTTGCGGATGTTTTCGGGCCCCGTGACCCGAACCACCGGCTTCCCCAGCAGGTGTGTCTTAAACACGTTTCCGTGACGCTCCCGCCGCGAGATGTGGAAGTTTGACCCCTGCAGAGGAGAAAGATCGTTAGGAAACGACTCGTCTAGAGGCTGGGAAGTTGCTGGTGTAGGGTCATGTGGGGGGCATGAAAAAATAATAATAAAAATTAAAGCTGCAAGCAGCAATTTTCACCAATAAAGGTCAAGGACTCAAAACTAAGTCCGATGACACCACCCATGACTCTTCATGTCATACCATTCAAAAGTTATGCCAGAAAATAGGGACTATCAAATATCAACCAATCAGCTACTAGTATTACTTCCTGTGTAACTTTGAAGTTTGACGCGGCGCCACGGCCACGCCATTTCACGAAAACTCAAGATTTTGAAAAGGTTTCATCGTTAACGTCTTTTGTGTCTCCTGGGTGAGTTTTACCGTATTGTGGGGCTTGAGGCACAAAGTTTTTCTAAAGGTTCTACCAGGATACAGTTTTAATAATTAACACAATAAAAGGTTGATTTTGCCGAATATTCACGTTAAAAAAAGTGTCACCTCAACGCACCTGAACGCACCTGAACGCACCTGAAGGCACCTGAACTCCTGAATTTATTTTTGTTAAATTAATAATAAATCAACTTAATATGCTCTTATTTTTGCCCCATAAACCCACAAAGATAATTTTTAAATAAAGTTAATTCATCTGTATGAAGGAAGAAATAATGACAACAAAATTCATATTTTGAGAATTTGTTATTTTCTGTTTACATTTTCTAAATGTCTAATGTCTAAATTTTATTTTATAGTCATTTTATCTAAAATATATATGTTATCATTATTATTAGTTTTTCTCTTTGTAGGAAAAAAAAACGCAGTTGGTTGATAATCATTCCAGCAGTTTCAGATATTATTGTTGTATATTTTTGCAATATATTTTCCTTTAGGATGCAAATACTTTTAAAGTTGTCCTTTTTTATTCAGAACTTGGACCAGAATCTTCCTTCAAAAGTTCGGACTTCAAAAAAGATGAATGAAAACATAAAACTCACAACAAACATAAAAACTAAAAATGTTTGTATCCGGAATTCCAGCCCCGGATCAGAACCTTGGATCATAGGTTGATTTCTGCTGTTAGAAACCCGGACTGGGGACCGGGTGGGGGGGGGGGGGGCGTGGTATGAGAACACGCAGTTGGTATTTGGTTGAAAAGCAGAAAAATGTGGAGAAATAACAGAGAAATGTCCGGTTCGCACGCCGGTCGTCAAGTCTGCACACGCCGCCTGCGACGGAATCCGTCTGGGCAGGAATCCGTGTCTTTAAAAGTCTGAATAAATACTTGAGCATGTTTTCCGCCTTCCTGAAACCTCTGATACCCGCGACCCGTTCATAATAATAATAATAATAATAATAATAATAATGATAATAATAATAATAATAATTATTATTATTATTATTAATTATATATAATATAATAATAATTATAATAATTATATATATATATATATTTTTTTTTTTAATATAATATTATTATTATTATTATTAGTAGTAGTAGTAGTAGTAGTAGTAGTAGTAGTAGTATTAAGTAGTAGTAATAATAATAGTAATAAATAATAATAATAATAATAACAATGATGATGATGATGATGATGATGATGATGAGGATAATAATAATAATAATAATAATAATAATAATAATAATAATAATAATAATAATAATAATAATAATAATGTTATAATTAATACTACTACTACCAATAATAATAATAATAACAACAATAACAATAATAATATTAATATAATTATTAATAATAATAATAATAACAATAATAATAATAATAATAATAATAATAATAATAATAATAATAATAATAATAAAATTAATAATAATTAATAATAGTAATAATAATAATAATAACCCACCTGGAACAGCCAGTGGAACGTCTCCCCGACCAGCGGCCAGCCCATGGAGCCCTGCGGCAGCGGCAGGTTGCTGGTTCGGTCCCGGGTCAGAGTCCAGCGGAGGCTCCACAGCTGCTGGGTCAGAACCAGCAGCAGCAGCGCGGACAGAACCGACGTCAGCGCGGCGGCCAGAGCCGACAGCAGCCCGAACTGGGACCCGAACTGGGACCCGAACTGGGCCAGGGCGAACATCTCCCTCCCAGCATCCACCTGCGCCGCCAGCTGGAAACCGATCCTCGCAGATCCAACCTGATCTGTTTAAAATCTCCAACAAATCTGCCGAAAATAAGAATAACTTTAGGGAAAAACAGGAAAAGAACGAGTCTAAACTGAATGAATGAATGAATGAATGAATGAATGAATGAATGAATGAATGAATGAATGAATGAATGAATGAATGAATGAATGAATGAATGAAGTTTATTCAATCATGACAACACAAAAAAAAAACACAAAACCAAAAAACATTGTGCACAGCATTGACATTTCACACAAAACCAATAATCATGTGTTGAACAATGACTGAAAAGGGAGAAGCTTATAAAAGACTGCTTATAAAAGCCTATCCTGTATTATCAACTTTCTTTTTTTGGCTACCAACCTCCAGAAAAGTTATTATAAGCCAGGATTAAAACACGTTGGAAAAAAAAAGGGAAAACATGAGAATTACGAGCGGGGGTCCCTGCGCTGTTTTTCTCTCATCCAATGGGTTAAAAAAGTTGGAAGCTCCCTGGTTTAGATAAATTAATATGTTTTAATCATTAACAGGAGATATTGGAGGAGCGCGTTCCTCCGGTGCGCCTTTGCGCGCCGCGGGGACGCGCAGCGCGGTTCTGAGTGAAGGTAAAGCGGCTGCAGACTCGGGTTTGACCCCGGTGGGAGACTCAGGTGAGAGCTTCACCCATGGGTGGGGGTTTAGGGTGGGGGGCCGCTGTCAAAGCTCCTCCGACCCGAGCTGAAGCAGAAACGCTGTCAACTATTCCAAATAGTTTTACAGGGTTTTGCGTGCGCCGGCTTGTCTATACACTGAAAAAAGTAAACCAACGCTGTCTTCCATTTCATTTATTTTTTCTCATTCTAATAATTGAAAAATATTAGTTTGCTTATTTAAAATACGTTTTTTCTAATTTATATATATCAGTGATTTTTTTTTTTTTTTTTTTTTTTACTTTACAATATTATAAACTGACAACAGATCACCAGATTGATTTTTCTCATTTTGTAGTATTATTGTCTTTACATTTTCTGGCGGTAATTCAAAAATAATGTATATTCAATAAAAAGTTAAGCTAGATGATTATTTATCCTGAGTCAACACTAAAATATCAAGTGTGACAGATTACCCTAATTTTTTTTAAATTAAGCTAAGGTTATATTTTTTTCAGTGTAAGGCTGTTGCGCCTTTCTAGGTACAGTTCAGGGGGCTCTGCCCCCCCACGCCCCCCCCAGGGGCGCTCCGAGCTCACAAACCAAAGGCAATAAATACACTTTAAGAAAAAAAAGGACCCTAAAGGGCGCAAATATTTTGGCAGGTTTGGAAAGAAATGAGCGCAAAAAGCGTTGGAGCAACTTATTCTTTTTACGCTCATTTCTTTCCAAACCTATAACACGTGCAATAATAACAATAACAATATGTGCAATAACCATATGTGCAATATCTGTCTTTCTACCTCACACACATCCTACCTGCCTTTTTGCACTGCTTTTTTTTTTTGTCTTTCGCACTACTTTATTTCCATTGCAATGCACTGTATATACTGTCTATATTCCGTAATTATATATATTTTTTTACATTTTACTTTTTTTTACCCCTGCCCTGCATGTAAGTTTACTGCAGCTGAACAAAGTGAGTTTCCCCATTGGAGAAATAAAGGATTATCTTAATTTATCTTACCTTGTTATCTTCTCACGCAGTTTTCCACCGGCGCAGGACGCGCAGATCTGTCTTCAGGCTTCAGATCAGGAACAGAACAGGATTCGTACCTGCAACCCTTGTCCTCGCAGCGGCGTCTATAATATCCGTCCCAGCAGAAGCTGCGTCTCCGCTGTGCGTCCTCCTGTGCCAAAGCGGAGAGGTTTCCTGCGCAGAGACGCGGCCCGCGGGGGGTTTTATACACAAATCCACCTTCCGCAGTGACGTGGGTTCCAGATATGCGTTTCATTCACGGCGGAGTTTTGGAGAAAAGGAGAGAGAGAGTCGCCTGCAGGAGCCAATCAGCTGCGAGCCGCGCACGTTTCAGAATGAAGACGGTTTCAGTTCAGAGCATCCCGCGGGCACGCGCAGCCGCGGGGGCGCGCAGCGCGGAGGCGCGGGCACGTAGTTTTCTGGCTCTGCTCCAAATCTCCAACTTTTAGAACTTCAAAGTCCTTATTATTATTATTATTATTATTATTATTATTATTATTATTATTATTATTATTATTATTATTATTATTATTATTACTATTATTATTTACTATTTGTATTTGTATTATTATTTAAATTTTTTTTATTGTAATTATTATATTATTATTATTATTATTATTATTATTATTATTATTATTATTATTATTATTATTATTATTATTATTATCATAATTATTATTATTGATTATACTACTACTACTACTACTACTTCTACTACCACTACTACTACTACTACTACTACTACTACTAATAATAATAATAATAATAATAATAATAATAATAATAATAATAATAATAATAATAATAATAATAATAATAATAATAATAATTAGCCCAGTAAACGATCATCCATAAATAAATGTTAAGATATAAGATAAATATTCCAGCAGGTCCAACCCCCTCCCATCACTCATAGAGTTTCAGATCAATCAACCACCGTGCAATAATATTAACAACAATAATTATAATAACAAAATCATATGCTGTAACAACGCACCTTCCAATAATCATGTCTACCTCATTCTGCTGCACCTTTCACTTTTTATAAATTGTATATATGTTAATAAGAGCTGCCATTTGCCTATTTACCTATTTTGAGCGAAAATAACCGAGTCAAATTCCATGTCTTGTCTGACTTGACCTGGTCAAATAAACGTGATTCTGATTCTGATTCTGATTCTGATCCTGATTCTGATTCTGATTCTGCGGATCCGAACCGCATAAAAATCCACTTCCACATGATCCGCGCTCAGATTGTGCGCGTAAACGCGTGAAACCCTCCCCGTGGGTCTGCGGGACCCGGGCCCGGGCTCGGCCTCCAGAGCGGGTCCATGTGCGTAAATCTGCAGTAAATGAACAAGAACCGCTCCCTACGCACCAGTTTCACTTATTATGGGATGCTTTTCTGAGTTTTAGTGTGAAATGAGGGGGTTCCAATCCTGATGGAGAGATGATGGATGAAAACCGCGGCCTTAACATCTCAAACTTAATCCTGAGAGAAAAGATGGTGAAACTGTAAAATCAGGTCAGATCTTCCCTGAATTTTTCCTGAAATCAAAGCTCTTCTCGTCCCGCGGAGCTTCGTGTAGGAACTTGCTGAAGAGTCCCGGGGCTGCGACGCAGGGGCTGCCGGGGAATCCCCGGACACGCCGCGCTGTTTGGAGCCGCGGAGGCTCCATCCACGCTCCTCCGTGGGGGGGATCAGGGCTCAGGCTGACACCAGATATCAGAAGATCAGAGCTGAAAACTGATATCTGGGACGATCAGAGCTGAAAACTGATGTCTGGCCGCGGATCAATGCGGCTCCCAATAATCAGCCTGTTGCTGTAATTAACGGAGCCGTTTCTGCGGCGGATTCTCTTTCTTTCATTTATCTTTCATTTATTTCATGTCCAACAGAGTCTGTATGATACTTTAAGAAGATGCTTCATCCCCCCGCCCGGATCACTTTCAGCTGAAACCAAAGACGCGGCGCATTTATCGGGTTTATTTTCAGTTCTTCTGCGTGTGAGTCGGTTTCACTCCTGTGGGGTCTTTCCCGTCATAATTACACCGTTTCTGCAACAAGTTTGACTGTATAATTATATCTTTTAGACCTTGTAATTCTGGGCTGTTATAAAGGCATCCATCAAAAACGGGAAAGAAAACCCCGCTGTTTCACCTTCAGTGGTTCTGATCACGTGGGTGGGTCGTGACGATTCTTTTCTTATTTAATTGTATTATTTTTTATTTTATTTTGAATAAAATAAGCGATTTCACTTTTTTTTTTATAAAATAAAGATAATGTCCTGTTATGTTTGTGTCCTCATCCTTCTGAGCCCCCCGGCACCAACCCTCTGTGACGTCACGGGATGCTTTCTGAAGACTGGTTCATTATTTTTGTTGTTATTTTTTTCCTCTCCTGTTGCTCCGCCCACTCCCATGGAGCACTGCGGTTAGATTGATCAGCTGATCGATCCCTTCAAGGCAACTTTATTCTTAGAGCTAATTTCTGGAACAAGATGATTCAAAGTGTTTCACATAATAAGTTAAGAGCTTCAAAAGCAAGATTAAAAAGACAGTTCTGGTAAATAATCCTGTCTTTAGTTTTGATCGATGCCTTTGATCAGGTTTGAGCTGATTATATCGTCCAGATGTGTCATTTACAGGTAAAAAAAACAAAGGTCTTAGGACTGAACCCTGAGGAACTCCACATGTTGTTCTTTTGCTGCAAATAGTTTCCTACAGAAATCCCCCGGCGTTTTAGGTAGGAATTTTTAAATTAGCAAAAGGTTAATGCCAGACTAAAAGGGGATAAAGCAACATTCGGGATAAAATAAAGGTATAAACAATTTTTTTCAAGATTACGAATCAATAAATAAAGGCTCAAGAATAAACAATGATTTGTCTCAGTTCCAGAAATCTGGAAAGGTTGATCAGAAAGTCGGAGATAATATGTGCTTGTGGTTTAAACTTATACTGCTTTTCTGACTCCCAGAGCGACACCAGATTCACAGGAGTTTGTGTTTTTAAACGTCTCCAGTTAGATTCTAAGAAAGGAAGTGATGTGGAGTCGTTGCCATGGAGACAAACAGGAGGCCGGAGCTGCTCTGCTGGTGTTTAGTCCTGATGGGAGAATAAAAATCTAAATGAAGTTTGTTTATTCTTCTCGAAGGAGAAAAATCAGATGTCTGATGTTTACAAATGAAATATAAAAAATGAAATATGAAAACCCGTCA
>NC_084603.1:2550164-2565164 GCF_033807715.1 Cololabis saira
GAGAGGCATTGCAGGTCCTTCCTCCCTGCTGCCATCAGACTGTACAACCACACCTGCTCTCAGTAGCCAACAGACAATAATATGTGCAATAACTTAAGATGTGCAATATCTGCCAATCTACCTCACAACACTCCACCTGCTTTTCTGCACTGTTTAACTGTATATACTGTTCATATCCTGTTTATACATATTTTATACGTATCTTTTTGTATTTTTTATATATTTTTTATTTCTGACTTTTCAGTCTTTTTACCCCTCCCCTACATGTGTGTGCTAAGTGTACTGCTGACAACAAATAAGTTTCCCCACTGAGGGAGAAAATAAAGGATATCTTATCTTATCTTATCTTATTCTGAATTAAACTTAATTCCAAAGTAAGTGGCTGGTTTATTCAGATTTTAAATCCAAATAGAATAATTCTGTGATCATGTTTACACTCATTCCTCTTTAAAGTAATTCCGGTCTTTCTTTCTGCTCGTTCCCTCCCCGTCTGTCTCCATGATCTTATATTCCACTGGGCTGGTTTTCCTAACAAAGTTTCAAGATGCAGCAGCAGTAAACGCTGGTCAAGAGCAGAGACATTTATTTAATAAATAGAAATCATTAAAAGAACAGATGGAAACAGAAAACATCAAAATTGTGAGCTTTTCAAAGTTGTAGCGGCTAAGTTAGTTTTTCTTCCGGTAGTTTAACTTCCGGTCCCCCCCCCTATCCAATCAGAACCTTCCCAACCCCCAGACCTGGAGAGGAATTGGAGAAAGACCATCAAACGTGGTTTCATGTAAACCTCAATTCAGAATTACTATTTCCATGTAAACTCCAATGAAAATAGTTTAATTCTGAATTATTTAATTCAGAATAATTAATTCTGAATTAAAAGACATCATGTAACCGTGGCCACCCGCCGTACTTCCACCCACTTCCTCTGTTTGGCTAATTAGCTGCTAATGAGTTATTGTTCAGTATTAAGGTGTTTTATTCCTGTGTTAAACTTGTTTCCGGTTTTATTTTGAAAGTCTGCTTCCTGTTGGGTTACGTCTTGTTGGACTTTACTGGTTCCAACCTGATTGTTGCACCTACTCTGGCAGAAGATAAATAACAGTCATGTTGCATTTGGAGTTTGGAGCTTTTCATAGTTTATTTATTTACTTTAATTTTCTATTTAATTTTAGTTGTTACATTTCTGGAAAAGAAAAAAATTCAAGTCATACATGAGAGAAACTATTCAGTTTGTGACTAAATATTTGTACTTGTATGAAACTGAAGATCATAATGCAAACCTGACATTTACTTTTAGTTCAGTTTGTGGAAAATGGTTGGCCTGGCTTTCTCTTTAAAACTTAAACAGTTATAAAGCATTACAAACTGTATAAATAGGGCAAACGCACAGTATTGTTTTGTATTTTGTGTCTTTCAAATTAAAGACCATTTTTTCCAGTCATATGTTCCTCATTCAAGGTTGTTAAAAAAATACTGCTATTATATCGTATGGTATCGTTATCGTGACCTCAATATCGTGTATCGTACCGTATCGTGAGATTAGTGTATCGTTACACCCCTAGTTCTTACAGAGTAGAATGAAATGATGAGGCTGATTTTTACCTGGTTAAATAGTTGCAGCATCAATAGTTTAAAGTGGCAGCAGCCGGAAGGCTCAGGACCCGGAGGAGGAAAGGTGAGTAAGGTGAGGAGCGCTGGTTTGACCCCCAGGGCCGGCCCGCCGGGGGGGGGCAGGGGCAACACCGGGGCTACCGGTGGTCCACTTCCTTATCTTTCAGGTAGAGCGCCCCGCCGAGCCGGCAGGCCGGGGTATCGGGTTCGGGCCGGGGCGAGGGGTCGCGACCCCGGCTGGGAACAAGGGCTACAGTTCTGCTCCGCTTGAGCTTTTAAAAGAGACGCCTGTTTCCAGAAGGAGGCGGCGAATCGGACGTTTCACTCACAGGGGGGTCTTTGTAGTAACGGCAAAAAAAAATAACGTTGAACCTCCATATAAAAGTGAAGAAGAATCAGACAATCGGATCATTGGTGAGTTTTTGCACGTTTTTCTGTTTCAGTAAATCTGTTGTGTTCTGAAGAGACAGGAAACACGAGATGAAGAAAAAGGTTAAAGCTTCTGCTTTGACTGATTTTAGCTGTTTTACCCCGATGTCAACATTAGCAGGACGGACAAAGCTGCTCTGAGCTACATTAGCCATTAGACACCAACAAGACCAGAGAGTATCAAGACCAAGACTAGTTCAGCTCAAGAGACCGAGAGAAAACGGTCGAGACCGAACCAAGACCAGGATCAAAGACGGTCGAGACCAAAACCAAACACTATGAAGACCGAGACAAGACCAATACCAAAGACCGTCAAGGCCGGTCTCGAGACCAAAGACGGTCGAGACCGAGACAAGACCGAGACCAAAGACAGTCGAGACCAGGACAAGACCAAGACCAAAGACAGTCGAGACCAGGACAAGACCAAGACCAAAGACAGTCGAGACCAAGACCAAAGACTGTCAAGGCCGGTCTCGAGACCAAAGACAGTCAAGACCAAGACAAGACCAAGACCAAAGACTGTAGAGACCAAGACCAAAGACCGTCGAGACCAAGACAAGACCAAGACCAAAGACTGTTGAGACAAATCTACATTCATGCTGCAACGCCGTTACTTTGTTGTTAGATGTGATTTCGTACCATAAACAGTAAATTCAGGTGAAATCAAACAAAAACTGTTGACACCCGTCTCGAGACCAAGACCAAAGACTGTCAAGACCGGGACAAGACCAAGACCACCACAAAGTGGTCTGGAGGCCAGTCTTGGGACCGAGGCCGAGATGGAAGCATTTGCCAGGTCTACCTGTTGGGAAGCGACGCCTCTGATTGTGTTAGCAGTGTCCCGCTCAGTCGCCCCCCACTTTGGGAACCATGTGGGCTAACAGGTCACATGACGTCTCAGAAAGTTGAGGACAGAATGAATGCTGCACTTTGGTTTTCAACATGGAAGGTTTTACAATCCAAAACTCCATTATATCAGTACAATCAGTTAGGACACAATCTAGAGTCATCTGCATACGCCACTAGACAGGCAACAAAGGGCCGGTTTTCACTTCCTAAGCCAAACACTAATTTTCTGAAGCATACAGTAGAATATAGATCAATGAAAT
Source organism: Cololabis saira (assembly GCF_033807715.1). NCBI lineage: Eukaryota > Metazoa > Chordata > Actinopteri > Beloniformes > Belonidae > Cololabis > Cololabis saira. The sequence continues at coordinate 2,553,314 of NC_084603.1, forward strand.
CATGGAGTTCTTTACCACTAACTATGACTAAGGCCCCATTTCCATGTATCAAAAACTGTAGTGTTTTCATGCGTTTTGTCCGTTCGTTTACACGAAAACGAAGCTCAAAGTCTCCAAAAACCATAATTTCTGAAAACTCCGGCCAAAGTGGAGATTTTCAAAAACTGGCTAGCATGACTTTATCTTCTCGTTACACTGCCCCCTGTAGGTTTGGCTGCTCATAGCACCTTAACAGCGTATTTATGCGGGTTCGGGTAAATGATGGTATTTTTCAAAACGTAGAGGGGGAAATATCTGTTTTTGTAAATACTATGGGCCAAATCCACAAAAGGATTGCGCAGCTTTTGCGGCCTCTAAACCGGTGCAAATGAGACAAAAAGAGAGCGTCTAATTCACAAAACACCCGCAAAGGGCGAATTGCACCACAAACTGCGCTGCCAAGCAAATAGTGTCATGGTGCGCCTGTGCCATTTGCATGCATGTAAATTAGGTAATATTCATACATTCGGCGCAAAATTGCCCTCTTTCTATGCAAATAAGTCTCATTGCAAAAACCGTCTAATTCACAAAGGCCAGCGCTATTTGCCACACGCAAAAATAGTGGAGCAAATACCGTGTTTCATAAGCGTGTATTAACTGTGCGTAAACTCACTCCTCACTCCCGCTCTGTCTCTGTTTCTCTCTCTCTTCAATATCATTCAAGCCTGTGTGATACTGAATGATATTAAGGGTGAAATCTACAGTCAGACATGACTGTAGACAGTCAGATCAAGTGGGGTTGTGGACTTATCTCGGATTTAAAAATAAAATAACAGGACGGAGCTCAGGATTCATCCATACAGTAAGGGGCTGCTTTATTACAAACAATTATAAACATATAAATCTAGAATGTGTGTGTTTAACAGCTGACCTGTAGGTGTGTGTAGCAAAACACAGAACATGAATTACCGTCAGATCCTGATCTGATCCTGATCCGGTGTTAATGAAGTGAACGGTGCTGTGCCTTGTGCGTAAATGCGCACAGCCTCTTAACATTTGACATTTCATTAGCTTATGTCATACATGCAAAATACCAGAGAAGTACAAATACGTGAAAGTTGAGGCTGTTGTGCTCTCTGCAGTTTTCATTATGGACCAATCTGTGTGCTGAAATATGGAGAACACTGGAAACAGCTCCGCTCACTTACTCAGACAAGGGAAAATTGCACTCAGCTGCAAAAGTTTATGGGCGTGTAAAGCGGGGCAAATTGAGGGCGCAAATGCGGCGCAATTCACAGCGCTATTTGCGGGCGCAATATATTCTTTGTGGATTTGGCCCTATGTGTAAACGTGGCCTATTTTAACACAGAAATCAATATTCAAAAACAAATTAAGAAACACCTTGGAATATCATATGTATAGGATACCTGACACTTGGAAAAAATATTGGAATGTTTCATGTATGTTTTTTTTTTGCTTTAAGATAATGATTTACGATATATGTACGGTAAAGTTTAATGTAGGTTTGTCATGTTATTTCGTTTTCTTTCTTTATGTCTGGTTTTTAACTGTGTGTTTTGAATGTATTGTTTTTTTAATATGGACCCCAGTAAGGCTAGCTAAGTTTAACGGCATCGCTAACGGGCATCCTTACAAATAAACAAACAAACCAATCACTTCTCAACATAATCAACACAAGTATTTGGCTGCTGATCTCGTTTCCAGCAGCCAAATACTTGAAGTGTTTATGGAGTCGTGATGGATGTGTTCTAAACAGATCATAACTCAATCTTCACGCCGCAGTTAAATCTCAACAGCTGTACATAAATAAAAACAGGGTTCAGGTGCGAGACGAGCCGCTAGCGTCGGAGCGGGTTAGCATGTCTTCATGGGGGGTCTCTTCTCTTTGTCCTACCTGGACTGACAACGTCCGGCGAGGGACGTTTGTGCTAGCGGACGCTCGGCGGCGGCGGCGGCCTCGGGGCTGACATACCTGGCCGGGGAAATGACGTGTGTGTGTTTATGTGTGTTTAGAAGTGGTTTCTCTGTTTACTCTGATGAGGGAGTAAACAAAGGACAGGGGAAGTGTCCTTTATGTGAGGAAGAGTGTCCATCCAGCCCTGCAGTCGTACACAAGGACCCGGCGAGGCCAGCTGTCACGTCCTCGGGCCCCGGGGCCTCTAATCAGCGCCGAGCTGCAGCGGCGAAGGTGCGAGGGAGGTTTACGAGCCGCGATGACGTCCACAGAGAACCGCAAGGTAAGTGTTCATCCCTGTGGTTTCAGCTCAGATGATTGAAGTGTGTATGTAAACTTGTTTTTATCACCTAAAGGGGACTTCGTTTAGTAAAGATACACTCTTGTGAGGACTAATAGATGTTATGGGGACGGATTCAGTCCGAGGTGATTTATAGGGCTCCGGTGATTGATTGATTTGATTTATTTTGTACACGTAAAAAGACAACAATTAAAAGAGAAGATAAGAAAACAAAACAAAAAAATACAAAGAATTTCATCCTTTAATATCGTATTTACTATCTTATATCTTAATATCTTAATTTACATTTGCAAAAAGGTAAACACACACACACAAATGTCTTCGGTGCATTTATCTGGAAAACGTTGTCTTGTTTCGGATTGTTGAGACAGGTTTCATTAAAGTGTGTGTGTGTGTGTGTGTGTGTGTGTGTGTGTGTGTGTGTGTGTGTGATGCTGGGTAAATTTTTTTGCCCACACACACATTCCTGGAGTGTAACACGTGCACACGCCCCCGGTGGCAATAGCCCCCCCACCGAACTCATCCATCTACTGAGGTGCTACACCTGCCCTCCAGGTGTGTGTGTGTGTGTGTGTGTGTGTGTGTGTGTGTGTGTGTGTGTGTGTGTAGCTGTTCTCCAGGAATCACCTTGGCCGTGACCGATGGAGGGGGGGGGTCTGCGTCTGCCTACTAGTGTTGGTCTCCATGGCAACCGTTCCCGTTCAAATCAAACAAAAGCCCCACAACTACGTGTAACAAAGGGGGCGTGGCCTTTTGATTGACAGCCGGATATTGTTAATGGCACTGCCTCGACTCCTGAGCAACAATTAACGGGGGCAGCATTCCTGGGATCCTGCCGCGTTCCCATCGGAACCTCGGGGGGGGGGGGGTGGGGGGGCATTAGGGGACCGGGAACCCCCCTGTGGTCCCGGCCGTGTGGTCATGTGACCCGTATAGGTGTGAGGACCCGGACCTGGATCAGGACCGGTTTTCTCTCCCTCTCTCTTTTTTTTAATTCGGCCATGCAAATATATTTATTTCATCTGCAAAGTTGAATATTTTCTAAAATGACGTTTAAAGGAGACATACTCAGTCTCGGGTCCAGCTCCTGAAGCTGGTCTTCTGTAGGCCACCATTATATATATATATATATATATATATATATATATATATATATATATATATATATATATATATATATATATATATATATATATATATGCAAGGAAAGGAAGAAGCCTGGTGGCTTATATAGAATCCTTTCCATATATGAATAAAAAACAAAATAAAAGCTACACAAGAGGGAGTAAAACAACAAAAAACACAAAAGAAAATGTAACTCAGATGAAATAATAAACACTATAAAGATCAAACAATAAGAAAGATTTTTAAATGTTTTTTGAATATTGGCAAGGATGGTGATGATTTAAGAGATTTATTGAGTGAATTCCACAAGTGGGGGCGTCTGAAAGTGATGAAAGATTGTTTACATGTTCTACAATTTGAACATAAATAAACATGTTTGAAAAATGTTAATTTTATTGACGGATAAATATGATTATTTAATGAAAAGGGGAGCAGATGGCTCATATACACACACACACACATATATATATATATATATATATATATATATATATATATATATATATATATATATATATATATATATATATATATATATATATATATATATATATATATATATAGTATATATAGTGTATGTCTGTACATATACATATAGGACATACACATACCCCCCAGATCTGGGATCTGGTACCTCTTACTAGGAAGTACTCACTCTCACCCCCACGTGTCCATCTACGCCTGAAATGTGTCAGATTGAGTCTCTGTGGTTGAAGCTGAGACTGTAATTACAGCGTCTGGCCCAGAACCACCTGTGTGTGTGTGTGTGTGTGTGTGTGTGTGTGTGTGTGTGTGTGTGTGTGTGTGTGTGTGTGTGTGTGTGTGTGTGTGTGTGTGTGTGTGTGTGTGTGTGTGTGTGTGTGTGTGTGTGTGTGTGTGTGTGTGTGTGTGATGGTAACAGTACACCTCTGCATAGTGATGCATCACTCGCTTCAACTGCACCTTGAATACACACACACACACACACACACACACACACACCGTCACACAGCAGGAATGTTCGGTGTTAAACCTCCTGGTCGACTGCTGCCCCCTGTGGCTGGAAGGTTCACTGCAGCTCACCTGAGCAGGTAAACGGACGGGGTGGAAATGTTGAGATGAAGATTTAAACACACTTAGATGTTGTAACTTAACTTTTTTGCACAAGTTCCTGAAAATATGAACTTATTTTTCATTTATGGAGAAGCTCACGATGAGTCTGACATTCAGACCAGGTGAGAAACATCAGCCTTCGAGGACCAAAGTCAACGACCGGATCCAAGGACCAGAACCAAGAACCAGAACCAAGGACCAGAACCAAGGACCAGAACTGAGGACGTCCACCGTGAAAGTGTGCAGGTCTTTCTTATCCGGGGAAGCTCCCAACTCTTTATTTTCTACATGTTTGAGTTCATAAATGATCAAATTTCTCACTTCCAACACTTTAAAGGTGTTTTCAGATTCTCCCGTGAACTAAATATGGAAACCAGAACCTTTATGGAGGAGACCTGAACCTGACGTAGTCTCTGGACCGGAGCTCTAATCTCCCAGCAGCCCTTGCAGCAGCAGACTGATGCCTGATCAATACTCTACCTGATATTGGATTAGCGTTAGCCGCTAGCAGGAAGGACGGATCACCGCCGCCGCTGAGACTGACAGGGACAGATGAGGAGGAGAAACTCCCCCATGGTAATGGAGTGTGTGTGTGTGTGTGTGTGTGTGTGTGTGTGTGTGTGTGTGTGTGTGTGTGTGTGTGTGTGTGTGTGTGTGTGTGTGTGTGTGTGTGTGTGTGTGTGTGTGTGTGTGTGTGTGTGTGTGTGTGTGTGTGTGTGTGTGTACCCCCCCTGCTAGGTGAGGGAGGGGCAGCATTACTCTGAATGCAGAGGAGGGAGGAAGTTTTGCCAGCAGAATAAAAGCTGCTTTAATGAGAAAGTAAAAACCCCCCTGAGACTCTAATTTACCACAAAACTGTCCTGAAGTGATGGACGACCCACAAGCCGGCCGTTTATATATATATATATATATATATATATATATATATTTATATATATATATTTATATATATATATAAAAGTTTGGACACACTTTCTCATTCAAACAAATGGAGAAGTGTGTATATATCTATAGATGTATATTTATACATCTATACATACACATATATATTTATAGACAGATAGATGTGTATATCAGAATCAGAATCATCTTTATCGGCCGGGTTCGAACATTGGCCAACAAGGAATTTGACTCCGGTTATTTTGCTCTTTAGGCACTAAATAAAGAAATGTGGTACTTGTTGACATATACACAAATTAACAACTAAGGTGCAATTATACAAAACAAATTATACAAAAAATTATACAAAAAATACAAAAAAGTGAGAGGTGCAGCAGAGTGAGGCAGACATGATTATTCCCGGAAGGTGCTTGTTACAGCATGTAACTGATATTGTTAGCAGTTATGGCTATTGTTATTGTTATTGTTATATATATCTATATATACATATACACATAGATATAGACATATATATATGTGTGTGTATAGATAGATAGATAGATAGATAGATAGATAGATAGATAGATAGTTTGCAATTTTTCAATTCAATTTTTATTTATATAGCGTCTAATACAACAGATGTTGTCTCTAAACGCTTTCCAGAGATCCAGAACATGAACATAAACATAAATATAATTATAAATATAAATATAATCCCCCGAGCAGTTATTACATAAACAATGGCAGGTAAAAACTCCCATAGTGGGAGAAAAGCCTTAAGCCAAACAGTGGTACGGATTAATGTATTGGATTAGCGTCTCAGAGGTGTGAAGTGTGTAAACCACAGGGGACCAGGGGACTAGGACTCGTCCCCCATCCTACTAGAGGAACAAGTTACCTGCTGATGCTGCGTGACATCATCAGCTCAGCTTATCAGTTGCCCGGCAACAAGCAGCCTTTCCTCTCTGCAAGACCTCCAACTTTCAGAAAGTTTCCTGACTAAGTTCCTTCCACTATTGAGTGGATTCTACGACTCTCCGGGTCCGTACTGGTCTCTTCAGTTCCCTACATGTCTCTACAGGTCCTGTCGGGCCCCTAAAGATCCCTACGAGTCCCTTCAGGTCCTTTCGGGTCCCTTCAGGTCCTTTCGGGTCCCTACAGGTCGTTTCAGATCCCTAAAGGTCCCTTTAGGTCCCTTTAGGTCCCTTCAGGTCCCTTCAAGCCCCTCCAGGTCCCTACAGGTCGTTTCAGATCCCTAAAGGTCCCCTTAGGTCCCTTCAGGTCCCTTCAGGCCCCTCTAGGTCCCTACAGGTCGTTTCAAATCCCTAAAGGTCCCTTTAGGTCCCTTCAGGTCCCTTTAGGTCCCTTCAGGTCCCCCCAGGTCTCCACGTTCAGCCAGATCCAGGTTTTACGGGACACGAATGTCAGAACTATGTTGAGTTACAGAGAAGCTCAGAGGTTTCTGGGCGATGGGGTCAAGCGGCGGTCGGCCCGGCGGCATGATGGGACGGCGGCGAGGTGTCGGGATAAAAGCCTCCATCGACTCAGACCCTCGGAGTCATCGTAACGGGATTAGGACCCGGGCTGATGAATCGTCTGTCAGGCCGCGTTATAAAAGGCATTAGGTACAGTAGAGGTGGGGGCCCTAACCCGATTATCTGCGGTCGGAAGTAGAAGGAGGGAAAAGTGCCAGCAAACAAAAGGCTGAGATGGAAATCCACAGGACAAAGAAACCGGGAAACAAACCCTCAACCGACAAAGGAAACCCGCCGTCAGCAGGTTCTTTGGTTCCTCCGACCAGGACCGGTTCAGGTCTTCAGTCTTCCTCGGCCGTCTGAGGAGACGGAGGTCAGAGGTCAGACCAAAGGAAAACTGATGCCGATCCTCCTGAAGAACCTCTGACCTTCGTCTCAAAGGATTCTGCTGCCGTCGAGTCGACTTGTGTCTCGTTTTTAGCCGAGTCAGCGGCGGAGCGGCGGCTTGTCCTCCGGATGAACCTTTAGAGACCCGCCGCCGTGAAACCTCCAGCAGCTTCTTCTTTAGGTCCTGGATTTGTAAAGATCGCAATGATCAGCTCTTCTTCTTGGTTTGGTTTTACCTCCGATGGCCCTGCTGACTCAACACTTTCCATTTATCCAGGTTTGATCATCCATCACCGTTGGAACCAGACTGGACCACCGAGTGCCGGCGGGGCACTTCGAGAAAGAAGTCGAAAAAAAGTTGAAATGTCGAGATTAATGTTGAAATACAATTTCAAGAAAAAAGTCGAAATGTCCAGAAAAAAGTCAATGTCCAGAAAAAAGTCGAAATGTCCAGAAAATCGTCGAAATGTCCAGAAAAACATTGAAATATGAAGAATAATGTTGAAGTACAATTTCAAGAAAAAAAATCGAAATGTTGAGAAAAAAGTCGAAATGTCGAGAAAAACGTTGAAATATCGCGAAAAAAGTCAAAATATCGAGAAAAAAGTTGAAATGTCGAAAAGAAAGTTTAAATATCGCGAAAAAAGTCAAAATGTTGAGAAAAAAGTTGAAATGTTGAAAAAAAATCGAAATGTCGAGAAAAAAGTCGAAATGTTGAGAAAAAAGTCGAAATGTCCAGAAAACGTTGAAATGTCGAGAAAAATGTTGAAATATCAAGAAAAAAGTCAAAATGTCAAGAAAAAAGTCAAAATGTCGAGAAAAAAGCTGAAATGTTGAGAAAAAAGTCAAAATTTTGAGAAAAAAGTTGAAATGTCAAGAAAAACGTTGAAATATCGAGAAAAAAGTCAAAATATCGAGAAAAAAGTCGAAATGTCGAGAAAAAAGTTGAAATGTCAAGCAAAAAGTCAAAATTTCATCTTTAATCTTGAAATTGTATTTCAACATTATTATTGACATTTCGACTTTTTTCTCAAAGTGCACGATAAAAAAAATCTTCCCATCGTTGGAACCAGACTGGACCACCGAGGAGGTTAACCAACCAAAACGGTTCTGGGAGAAAATCCTTTGGACAGAGGAGACAAAACTGGACCTTTTGGACCGGTCCCATCACCTCACAGACGTAGAAATGAAGCCTGGAGACAAAGTTCAGTCCAGAACCACTCAGAACCACCCAGAACCACCCAGAACCAGCCCAGAACCACCCAGAACCACCCAGAACCATCCAGAACCACCCAGAACCACCCAGACCCAGCCCAGAACCACCCAGAACCAGCCGAGAACCACCCAGAACCACCCAGACCCAGCCCAGAACCACCCAGAACCAGCCGAGAACCACCCAGAACCACTCAGAACCACCCAGAACCACTCAGAACCACCCAGAACCACCCAAAACCACTCAGAACTCCTCAGAACCACCCAGAACCACTCAGAACCAAACACTGGACCGTTCTGAACTGTCCTGATCTACTTCCTGTTGGACTTCTGTTCTGTTTTGATATTTGTTGTTGTGTTTGTGTGTTTTTGGTCTTAAACCTGTAAAGGTTCTAGTTCAGGATATTTGATTATCCAGGAAGCACAATCGAGTCGGGTCGTACCGATAGATAGGGGCCCGGAAGTGAGAGAGAGCAGAACCTCCTGGCGTCCGGTGATGACAACCTCCCATCAGCGCCCGTGAACTACAAAGAGAACCCGGTCGGGGTCTGACAGGTCTGATCGGGTCACTCAGCGGCCCGGGTCACGGACCGGGTCACGGCCCGGTTCTGGCCAGGGAAAGAAAAACAAGCAGCGTCTGCAGCTACTGCAGCTTCTGCAGCTTCTGCAGCCCTGCGCCGAGTTTGGAACAATATGATTGTTTTATATAGATAATAAGAATTGTAGATAATCTAAATATAGAATTGATCATTTTTTAAGAGCCTATTTTATGTTTATTGTGATTTTATTAGCAATCAATCTATGTATTGATTTTACATTGAAATACAGGACTGTCTCAGAAAATTAGAATATTGTGATAAAGTTGTAATGCAATTAAAAATAAAAAATGTCATACATTCTGGATTCATTACAAATCAACTGAAATATTGCAAGCCTTTTATTATTTTAATATTGCTGATTATGGCTTACAGTTTAAGATTAAGATTCCCAGAATATTCTAATTTTTTGAGATAGGATATTTGAGTTTTCTTAAGCTGTAAGCCATGATCAGCAATATTAAAATAATAAAAGGCTTGCAATAATTCAGTTGATTTGTAATGAATCCAGAATGTATGACATTTTTGTTTTTGTAATTGCATTACAGAAAATCACAATATTCTAATTTTCTGAGACAGTCCTGTATTTAGTTAATGTATTGTTATTAGCGTATTTTGAAATATTGACATTTTTATATAATACTGTGATTTTTATATTATATTGTTATCGTTTATATTGTCATTTGTATTGGTCCACATAAGTTCAGTTGGCAGTTAACAGCGCGGTTTCCGCGGCGTCGACTTGGAGGAGGTCAATCGTTCGCCGCTCAATGCATTCCTTCCTTCCCCCTGAGCTTCTGTCCTCCTCAGTCCTTTCTTCTGATGGGGGGGCTGAGAAAACAAGAAAAGACCTGGAAGAAAGAGAGAAAGAGAGAGAGAGAAAGTGGAGGGGGGGTTATGAAGCCGCCTGTCAATCAGGGTGATTAATGGGCCGGACGGGAATATAACCAGCAACCCCACGACTAGTAACGTCAAACCTTAAAGTCTGAATCAAACAACACTGTTTTGATTGACAGCCTGTCAATCAGGAGGGGAGGGGGGGGCGGAGCCCCACTGGGTCCCTGCAGCTGTCAATCACCCCAACAATGGAGACCAGGGTGCATCACCCTCCCAGTGTCTCACACACACACACACACACACACACACACACACACACACACACACACACACACACACACACACACACACACATATATATATATATACACACGCACATGCACACACACACACACACACACACACATATACACACACACACACACACACACACACACACACTCACACTCACACTCACACTCACATACACACACACACACACACACACACACACACACACACACACACACACACACACACACACACACACACACCTGTGTGTGTATACATATATATATATATATATATATATATATATATATATATATATATATATATACATACACAGACATACACACACACGCAGGTCAACCCACCGCCCATCCTGATTGGACCACAGTCATTAATAACAATTAATAATTAAAATGTAGTTCTTATTATTATTCTAATTATCCAACAGTCAGAATAACAGAACTACTACATTACAAAAAATAAAGATAACAAAAGTTTTTGTAGCTCCAAACACTTTTAGGGACTATTTTAGTCCTTAACACTGAAAGTTGACAGAGTAGTTTAGAGGTCAACCGCCAAGTTTACCACACACACACACACACACACACACACACACACACACACACACACACACACACACACACACACACACACACACACACACACACACACACACACACACACACACACACCCAGCAGATGAAGTTGACGGCAGGATAATGAGCTCGGGAGTCACCCAGGACGGTAAATTATAGGGTAGCAGCGCGAGCGCTAGCGCTAGCCCACCCAGCGCTGCTCCGCACAAACAACCACTCAACAGCTTCTCTGTTGTTTCTCCTGCCCAGACACTCCGAGGTGGAGGAGCTACACCGGTCACGCCCGTCACGCCCGTCACGCTAGGCCTCCTCCCGGACTCCTCCAGACAGACGGGGATCTTTGAAGCCCAGACGAGGCGAGCCGGGGATCACGGAGGCTGACGTTTCCACCCTCATTTATCCATCTACAGCTCCGTGGTCTCATCTCTGAGCACACAGGGATTCAGGAGAGGATGATTGAACACTTTTAGACTATTTTTGTCATAAATCAATCATGAGAACTTTTCTCTTACACATACACACAGTTGAAATCGCTTCTGAACTATTTTTAGGCCACTAGCAGGATATTCATTAAATGTTTATCTGTTTTTGGCCAGTCCTGAGGTATGTGTCCAAAAAACATGGTCTTACTCTCGAGGGATATTTCGCATTTGAAGATATCCTGTAGGGCTTTGTGTATCTCTTTCCAGTAATTCTTTATGCGATTTGTTTGATATGATGAAGAGACAGATCCTGGTCAAAAGTGGTTGTCGCCAGGTTGCTGTGAAGGAGCATCTCTGCACCTGCAGAGTTTCCAGGATGCCTACAGTTCACTCGTCGCCCCCCCGATGCCTCGTTGACCCCGGTGACGGGATTGTTCCTGTCTCTAACAGGAGTCCAACTGCCTTTCAGAGTATCATCACACAGCTCTGTCACATCGATCCCTCGATGCAGGACGATACAAATCTGTCATGTGTCGGGCCTCATCTGCGTCATGCAGAGCTCCATAACGTGACCGATTTAAACGCTCATGATGTAAAAGTATCTATCAGAATCAGTCTGTATCAGTGGACAGATGTGCAGCATCCGTCTGGACGGACGTGTTGGTCGTAGCGGCTCGCGGGTGGCACATGCCGAGGTTAAAGGAG
>NC_084603.1:2570164-2590164 GCF_033807715.1 Cololabis saira
AAGAGGCATCGTGGAGAATAATTTATACTTTATATACTTAAATACTTACATTTTAATTATGCCTCGTATTTTCATTTTATTTTTTATTCTATTTAGTTTGTTATTGTTATTACGATTTCTTTTACAAGCTTGTTTTCAGTATAATTACTTATATTATTACATACATACATAGTAGCACAACTAAATGCTGGGTGTTTGTTTTGTTTTCTTTTGTTTGCCTTGATTTGCTTTGATTTTGACTATATTTATATATACATATAATTGAGTATTTTATCATTGTATTGAACAGTTATTTAAACTTGTCTGTAAAAATATGTAAGAATGTTATAGGTAAGAATATATGTCAGATTCAGGGGTAGGACTCGATAAGTGACTCCTTCATTCCTACTCCGTTTCGTTTTATATATATATATATATATATATATATATATAATATATTTGTATTCAGTTTTTTCAAATCATCTTGTTAATGTGTTTCTTTTCTTTTTAATGTCCTTGCCCTTGTCTTGTTTTTGGTTGTGTTTTTTTGCGTTGTATTAAGTGGAAAATCTAAAAAAGACATGTTTAAAAAAAAAAAAAGAAAAGCTGATTGATTAAAAGTGCTAGAAACCCGTCTGGAGGCCTGTGAGCAGCACAAACGGCATCATGGGGGATTTCAGTGGCAGGTTAAACACTGGCTGATCTTATCTGCTCCAACAAGCTCCAGACGCTGCAGATAAGTCACCTGGTCAGGTGTGTTTGACCAAGTCCTTAACCAGGAGGATTATGGGGGAGGAGCCCAGGTGATACCGACTGATAACGGATCCATCTGGACTTTCTTCTTTTATTTCTCCTCTTTAGGTCATTTGATGGCACCATGCCGCTTTTGTCACTTCAGAAACCCGAAAGGCGTAAATCAGCACAGGCAGTGATTTAAAAGTAATTATTAATTAATTAAATATTACCCCTCTGTTTGCTGGAGAAACTGTGGGAATCAAAATGCAAATCATCACCATGTTTTCTGAGACTGTCCTGTCCTGGAGAATTACTGGAAAGAGATACACAAAGCCCTAAACGATATCTACAAATGCGAAATATCTTTTGAGAGTAAGACCATGTTCTTTGGACACATACCTCAGGACTGGCCAAAAACAGATAAACATTTAATGAATATCCTGCTAGTGGCCTGTAAAATGACTACTACAAGGAAACAGTTATCACAGGAGAGCCCAACGTTAAAGGTATGGATAGAAATTACAATAGACATTTATAAAATGGAGAAGATAACAGCATTTATTAATCATAAATTGGAGAAATTCACCTTATATTGGGAAAACTGGGTCAACTACGTCACGCTCCATAGGCCTGATTTTATTTTCTCAAGTCAATGTCTGTGTTACGTTGAAAAGATCACTCCCTACTTGTACATAGTAGTTTTTGGTGGTTTGTCTTTCTTTTCATTATTTGTACATAAAACAAAAACATTATTCCGACATTTAGGACAGACAACAGATGTAAGATGGATCCATACATGATGTACCGGATGTGAATGTCTAATGCTGAATGTCAATAAAAAGAAATAAAAAAAAGAATAATAAAACTGATATGAGGGATGTTTCAGACAGAAATGTCACTCATTTTTAGATCAAACAAAAGAAAAAAAAAAGAAAAAAAATTTGAATACTATTTAAAATAAATAAATAAATAAGAGTAATATATTGGCGTTTACTAACTCCTGAAGTCCCTGAAAATCCTCTTCTTCCCTGATTTTAATGTTATCTGACTGAGCTGCTTGTGAGCTAATGGCGCCTACATCCAAAAATACAGAACGTCATTATCACTCAGTGTTTCTCTAATTGAATTACTTTATATACTTGAATAAAAGTGTAATCTGAACGTCTCGAGAGGAGACTTCATGTCGGTGACGAACCTTTGCAGCGACGCGTCGACCACCAGAAATCCTGCATTCGACCATTTTCATACGTTAAAAACAGTCTATCTCTGGAAGAAGTCTTTCGATGCCAGCTGAGATCAGAAAAGGGAGATGCCTGATTCAAACTAATGAGTCATCAGAAGAACTTAGAACTAGTGGTGGGTGTTTCCAAGGACCTCACGATACGATACACACCACGATACTTGAGTCACAATACGATACACATCACAATACTTGAGTCACGATGCGATACACACCACGATACTTGAGTCACAATACGATACACATCACAATACTTGAGTCACGATACGATACCCATCACGATACTTGAGTCATGATACGATACACTTCACGATACTCGAGTTATGATACGATACACATCACAATACTTGAGTCACGATACGATACACATAAAGATACTTGAGTCATGATACGATACACATCACGATACTTGAGTCACAATACAATACACATCACGATACTTGAGTCATGATACGATACACATCACGATACTCGAGTCTTGATACGATACACATCACAATACTTGAGCCACGATACACATCCCGATACTTGAGTCATGATACAATATTGCGATATCCAAATTCTGAGATATATTGCGAGGTTATACATAGTTCCCTGAAAACTGTAAAATACATTACACGTCTTAAAATCCCAGTTTCACGCACATCAGATTATAATAATTCATGGGACAAAACATTGTAATTCTAATAATCCAAGCTGTTTTATGGTAAATATATAAGCTAAAGTTACAACATATTTGCATGTTTTTCATATTATTTACATAATATGATTTGATCAGAATACATAAAATGTATATACCAAAAAAAAAACATAAGCAAAACAAAGCACATTAAAGAGACAAATCTATATGTAGATAAATATTTCCTGTTTGAAAGGGTGTAGGATGAAGTTTCAAAAAACTTTTCTAGTCCTACCCCTTCTAATGTTCTGTTTTTACAATTTCTTCATTTCACAGAAGTCCAAAAGAAAAGCATTAAAGAGAAAGAAAATGTTCAGGTTCAGCTGAGCAAGGCACTTTCGTCATTGGCTGTCAGTTCATGTGTCCATTTCATTTTGTATCCATTAAGAGTATTGATTTTAAAGATTTGTTTAAACTTACTTGACAATAATATGACATTATCATTAACATTATTACTTAGGCCCACGTCTATAATAAAGTCGGACTGGATTTACAACCCATCTGAAATGTGATTTATTAGTTGAAAATTTGTTGAAATAAAAAAAAATATAATTTTTTTTTTAAATCAATATTTTAAATATCGATATCGAATATCGGCCCCGGCCTCCATGGGGCCCTAAGCAAAATGTGGTTTTGGGGCCCTCTATTACTGCCAATAATAGTGATTATTGATCATTCACACACCCACTATAAACTTATTTCACGTTCTTCCCTGTCATTACAAATACACTTGTAAAACTAGATGGAAGAACTTTTTGTTGTAGCTAGATTATAATCCACAGTGATTAAGACCATGTAAGCAGACAACAGATTAACAAACTTGCAGAAAAATCTTTCAATTCATATTTTGCAACATTTTTTGCGACATGGTGGGCCTTCAACCTACTCCTCAAGCTTGAGTTATGGTTCTGCCTCAAAACGACTCCGTACCTGCGGCGTGTGTTCTGCATCGATGCAGACGACACACGCTGTCACCTGCGCCGTCACTGACGTGCACCTCCCGAAAATTGTAACTACGCGTCGAGGCGACGCAGACCAAATGCAGACGGAGAGGGCTGTGATTGGTTCACTTGGTAGCAATGCATTTCCGGTTTCCGGTTTGGAGCAGTAGTGAACTTTCAGCGATCTTTTCTTCGTCTATGTGTGATTTTTTTTGTTCTGGTTTTTTGCACAATAGTTGTCCTTATCTCTTTGATTCACTGTGACCGGAAAAAGTCGGATAAACCATTCACAAAAAGATTGCTAACTAGCGGCCGGGGGGGGTACTGCACCGCGACGAAATTGAGTGACGGAGAAGTCCGAAGGTTCACGACGGCGTCACGGCGATGGCGTGTGCTCTGCGTTGGTTTGACGCAGAACCTTAATTCAGCCTTCAGATATAGGGGGCTCTTGGGAGCTCCCTAGTGGTCACGGGGCCTTGAGCCGACTCTGCCCGGGTGCATCCTGGTCACCACATCCATGCAGCACAAAATCTCAACAAACATCATTTAAATATAGATAGATTGATTCAACTTTATTGTCATTGCACATGTCAAAAGTACAGGGCAACGAAATGCAGCATCTAATCAGAAGTTCCAGACCATTTCCAGAGTTGTTAAAAATACGAGACGTCTCTTCAGAGGTGACTCAGGCGAGACCACAAGTGTGTGCACAAGTAGGGGCGTGGCTTTCATCACCTGTCATCACCTGTGTCTTCGCTTTAGATACTCAGGTTGCGGAGTCGGTCAACTAAAAGCTTTTATTAATTAAACTGATGTTTTGTTGCATCATCCTCTGTGTTGTTTAGACTAAAGCAGGTGTGTGGTGTTCTGATGTTTCAGGATCCACAGCAAGTTACAATGAATAAAAGTATTATTCTTGTCCCTGAATGCGTTCTTCTGTAGTATTTGTGTGCAAACAAAGAATTAAAATTGTTTCCATCTGTCCGTGGAGGTGATTTGAAGTGTATTTCTTAAGTTTCAGTGACAACAAAAGAAAGTATGCGAGGGATTCGTGTAGAGCCGGAGTTCGTCGTCTCTGGACTCTGCAGATTTGTTCCTACCTGTCGGCCGGCGCAGACGACGCATACCTGCGCTCTGAGGTATGTTTAGTAAATACAGATGTTGCAGGATGCTGCACGATGGTATGTGACAAAAACTCCTGCTCAAAAACACGAGCTCTGACACATTCAGAGAGACGGAGACTGGAGTTTCTGGACGGAGAATGGAGAATCTGCTCAGCTCTCCAGGGTGGACCGTCCTCCGGGTTTGGACCCATGATTCCTCTTCAGACAGTAAAAACTCACAAAATATCACTTTCCTTCACATTTTGGGCTTTTTAAGGACCAACAGTGAATGTTTGTTTGTTGGTGCAATTCTCTGTAAACTTTCACAAGAATGTTGAATATTCCAATTTATGAGGCTCATAATTTGTTCAAATTAAAGCATCTGTTCATTCATTCATTCATATTCATTCGTCCGTCCGTCCGTCCGTCCGTCCGTCCGTCCGTCCGTCCGTCCGTCCGTCTGTTCATTTGTTCATTCACTATTTCCTTATGTTCATACATTCTGTTCAGGTTGCAGGTGAACTGTAGCTGGAGCCGGTAGTCAGATGAGTCTATGAGATCTACCAGATCCAGGAACCGGAGGTCTGGATCTAGACCTGCAGACCCTGGATCCAGGGTCCAACGTAGAGAAACTGCAGGTCTGGATCCAGGAACTGCAGGTCTGGATCCAGGAACTGCAGGTCTGAATCAGGTCTGAAGTGGATGTGGTGGTTCCCAGGTGCTGAACTGGACCCTGGAGACTTCGTCCCTTCATGAAAACCAAACTGGAAAAAACAGGCCGAGGCAGAACTCGGCAAACTTTACACAACCAATAAAAACTAATGACGGCCCTTTGAAACGGTTTAATCTGTATATAAAACAATGTGGAAACTCCTCAACATCAAACTAAACCACTAAACCTCTAAACCTCTAAACCCAACCCAGCCCAAACCAGACCAGTCCCTCATCAGGAAACTACCCAGATTCATAAACCTGCCATTTGACCTCATTAATCGTGTTGCGGATGTTACATCCTCAAACCTGCACATCCTTAAGTACACGTGGGGGGGGTGATCCCTGGTTTCTGGGCCAGGCGGCTGCTCGCCTACGCCGGACCTGAGTCACCACAAGCCTCGAACCTGAGTCACGCCTTCAGCAGGTTAAGACGTACGCCGTTGCGTTGCCGAGGGGTCGCGACCTCTGCTGTGGGCGTCCCGCCCCTCCCATCTTTGCCTCCGTTCTCCTCCCTGTCCTCCTCTTCCTTCCAGACCGTCTCTGTTTGCTCTGGATTCACTATCCTCAGAATGATGCAACGTGAAGATCTTTATTATTGTGAAAACACAGGATCGGTTTCCTAACCAGCCATTGTTGCAGCTTGTCGGCGTCTCCGTTCCTCCGGGGGCCGTGAAAGTGTTGTGGAATGCAGCGATGCGCCACAATAGAGGCTTTAGCTCTTAGTAAAACACCAACATCCATCCCAGCAGAATGATAACATGACAACCGTCCTGGTTTAGTTTCAGAGACCTGGAATGGTTGCTGTTTGTGTCTCTGCCTGTTCCCAGCGCAGTCCTGCAACCGGCCCAGGTGCTAGATGACGGTTAGCACCGCTAAAGCTGCTAAATGTGGCGTAATTTTTTTTTTCTTTGAATCAAAAAAGAATACAACTATCTGTGTTTGACGACAGCTATTTTGTGTTATTTTACAACTTGGTTGTAGTTTTGGTTTTGTTTTTTCTTTTTTTTTCTTTTTTTTTTCATTTGTTTTTTTAATTACGTTTATTGGAAAGTTGTTTTTTTTTATTGAGTAATTTGTAATTTTTTCAATTTTTTTTTGACGCAGGATTGAGGCAGGATTTATGAAAAAATGCGTATATGTTTTAAGTTTTCTAGTAATAATGTCAGATGAAGCGTTCCAAACCAAAAAGAATGAGCCCTCTAGTGCAGTGATTCTTAACCATAGGGCCGCGGCCCACACTTGGGCCGCGAGCGCCATCTAGTGGGCCGCAAAAAAATATTCAGTTTTGTACGTTTGGGCCGCGGGGGCCGCAGGACTGCATAGCAACTCCCGACCAAATGAGGAGAAGACACTCAGCTAGCTTTACGTGTAATAGTAAGAGAAATGGTGTGTATTTACAGAGTAAATCCTTCATTTTGCACAGAGTAGGTTTAGATCCGCCAGGACCAGGGATCGATTAGCCTACTTGGATCTGCGCCCACCAACGGGGAGCGAGCGCGGCGTGATCACTTATCCCGACGCGTCCCCGCGGCCGGGGAGGTCGGTGCCGCTCGGGCGGCGGCTCCGTTGTTACTGCTGAAGGATTGTAGATGTAGATGTGTCTGCTGGACTGTTGTTCGGGCTCGCAAAAGCATCGGAAAGTGACTCGGCTGCAGCAGCCAGAGAGCAGCGGGCTCGGGCTCGTGCTCGTCGCAGCTGACCAGGCTCGGATGAAACCTGACACGCGCAGTCCTGACAACTTATTAATGTAAATAGCTTAATGTAAAATCAAAATAAGTTTTGTTCCTGCTCTATTTTTAAATATGCACACTTGTATGCTTGTGTATATGTATATGTGTGTGTGTGTGTGTGTGTGTGTGTGTGTGTGTGTGTGTGTGTGTATATATATTCAAGTAGCCTCATAGTTGTATCAACATCTGCATCTGACTGTTATATTAAAAAAGTACATATTTGCCACTTAACATGTGTAACTTGAATTACACATATTTTTTTCTCTTAAAAATAAAATAGATTTTATTTTATTTTTCAAATGCTATATTATTTTATTTCTCTACCAGCAGTTTGAATTTCCCCTTTTCTTTGTTAATTGTCTCAACACATCTTAACAATTGAACAGTTTTGCAGTTTCTCTTTCTTCCCCTCTAATAATCTTATGCCCCCGCTTTCTGTCGTTCAGTGAGAGAACTGAGCTTTCTCCTGCCAGTACTTAAATCTGGGCTGGATGGTGTCAGAATCTCATGCACATCCAGTCCAGATTTAAGTTCTGGCAGGAAAGAGAAACTGCAAAACTGTTCAATTGTTAAGATGTGTTGAGACAATTAACAAAGAAAAGGGGAAATTCAAACTATATATATATATATATATATATATATATATATATATATATATATATATATATATATATATATATATATATATATATATATATATATATTTATGATGTTCTGGACCTTCGCTTGAGTACATTTTCTCTAAATGGACCTCCTAAAGTTTTAGTTGAATACCCCTGCTATACAGTGTTAATATTTAATGGGCCCCGCGCCACTCTGTACTGAAAAATTTGGGCCCCAAGGTCATAAAGGTTAAGAACCCCTGCTCTAGTGTATCTCCGTTGCCTTGAACAGGCTGTGTGCTGCAAAATGTGCTGCTATTCTGGGCCCGAATTTCCCGCGCTGTCCTGCGGATGTGACGTCAAATGACGCTGCATGCACGTTCTCCCGTGCCGGCTTCGCTGTTGGCTGCAGTTCCCCCGACGGCCGTCGTGGTGCTAATGTGTCTCATTTCTTATTCTTGCCTCATGCTCCTTTAATTGAAATTTGGTTTCTTAAGAAAAAGGGACAGATAAAATAAGCTTAGTCTTCTTTTTGTTCCCTTTCATTCATTCATTAATTACAATGTAATTATATTGAACTGTTTTGTTTTTCTTTTATTGAATGAAATAAAGAAATAAAGAAAATAAGTATTTTTACATTTTTACAGATGAACAAACTTGTCACAGTTTGCTATTTCCTGTTTTATTTTGAAACATGTGTCTTTGTTTCAGTTACGCCTGGACTTCCCTTGTTCCCATCTGATGGTTTTTGATTTAAAATATGTCACTATTTTCCTGTCTCCTGGTCTCCTGTGTCTGGGCCAACTCTACTACACCGGGACAAAACTACTGACTCTAATCAGCTTTTCATTTTTCAATTATGGCTTCACTTCCTTTTTCCCACAGATCTGTGACAGTTTATGGGGCGTGTTAAAGAGTTAAATGAGAAATGTTTTCATCCGGCTCAGATATAAAACCACCAGATCTCTTTTTATGACACAACTTCAGCTCCTTGGTTTTGAATCCGTATATCATACGTTCATACGTTTTTTTTCCAAAATAAAACCAAAAGTAAGAAAAGTCAACTAAAATGAAAAAAAAAGGCATAACTACTCGTTTTTTTTCAGTTTTCAATTTCATGCTTTAATGAATAATGGAAATAATGGATAACAACTGTTTCCTGTTTTATCCATTTTTGATCTAAAGCAGGTTCAGTGAGTGGAAGGGAAAAAACAAACATAATAGCCGGATTTGAGGATCATTTAGATAAGATTGGACAGATTTTGATGACGAGGTCCGAGGAGCTGGAGCTGGCATTTTTACACACGTATCAATAGCCAGTTAATAAGTTATGTGAGGTCATAATGTCATTTTTTTTTTTTATTATATCATCACAATCATAAATGCCTTTTGATTACTTTACGTTTTCAGATTATTCTAAGAGGTTATTCACCTAAATAAACTGCAAAATAAAATACCAATCTTTGGAATTAAATCATCATTAAAAAATCAACAGATAACACATTTTTACCCATCACAACAGTAAAGTGTTTTTTTTTTCCTTTATTAATTTGTAAAACTTATTGATTCATTTTTAGCAATCGTTTCTGTTTCGGCTGAGTAACATTAAATAAGAAAAATAATTTAAAAAAAAAGACTAAAAATAAAGAATAAATAAAAAATGACCCTTATTTTCTTGGTGGTCGTGTCACATGTCCTCAAAGTGACTCTTATCGGAGCGGAAGAGCACATAAATATCAATTTTCCACCTTTGCTAAATAATGTTATGGTAAAGTTATATACAAATATTCATTTGGGCATAAAATACAAAACTGAAAAAACGAGTCGTTTAATCCGTTTGTTTTTGTTTTCTCACTATTGGTTTTATTTTGAAAAACAAATGACACACGGATTCGTTTCGGCTTCTTCTGAAGGGTTGTGGTCATCATTATTAATTCATTTTAGCTATCGTTTCTGTCTTGGCTGAGTTAAGGTAACGTGAAATAATAATAGTAATCATAATAATAATAATAATAATAATAATAATAATTTTAAAATAAAGATAGAAAAACACACCTGGAAAAATGACACTTATTTTCTCGGTGGTCGTGTCTTCTGTCCTCAGACACAAATATATCTATTTTCCACCTTTTGCTAAATAATCTTCTGGTAAAGATATATAAAAGTATTAATTTGAGCATAAAATCGAAAACTGAAAGAACGAGTCATCCGTTGTTTTTTTTCATTTTAGTTAAAAAACGAATACTGATACCTGCATGGTATCAATCATTAATATGTGTGCAGACAAGGTAAAAAAAAAAAAAAAAAAAAAAAAAACGAATACTGATAAAATGAGTAGTTTTCTAGTTTTCTCACTTTTGGTTTTATTTTGAAAAACGAATGACCCAGGGATTGGTTTGGGCTCCTTCTGAAGGGCCGTGGTCATCGTTATCTGGGGCTGCTGCTCCCCGACACCGACTTATCACTTAAATCACATTATCTGCCTGTGGGATTAAGGCGGAACAAAGGTGGCGCTAATTCTCCCAGAAGCCCCTGCGGGCCTCCAGTGATCACCGTTTCACTCGGCTCTCCGTCCGGCTTAAAGGTTCAAGGCGACTTTGGCTCAGCTGCTTCCGGGTCTTTTGTAGACAACCTTGAGAGGCTTTTCCGCCCCCGCCCTCCCGCCCCCCCGCCCCGGGGTGCATCGTAGCCGTCAGCACTCGGCTGTAGATGCAATTAGTGTCGGGGTCAGAGGTCGAGCCCGGATTTAAGCCCCAAACCTGCTGGTCGGTCAACAAGCCTGCGGATCAGATTGAGGGGGAATCGAGCCGCCGCTGACAGATCCGCCGCCTTGAGCACAAACACAAACAGCAATGGAGGAGCCGGAACCCTTAACGGGATCAGACCATGGGGGGGGTTTAACTTTCTATCTCTACTTTCCCAAGAATACATCGCCATGGAAACGCAGCCGCATCCCCGGGAATAGAGGGAATACGGATGACTTCACTGACTACGTTTACATGCAGTCAAAATTGGGGTTATTGCTAATATTCCCGTTACTGAAACATTGGGAATAATGTGTTTCCATTCGTGAGCTAACAGGGTTATCCCTGTAAACATGGTGATTAATCATTCAGGATATCTGGATCAAACCAGCGACGCACGGAGAACATCATGATGCAATTCCCCTCATTTCTGCTTCTTCTTCCTGTTTCCAAATCCAAAACAACAACAATAACAGCAGCACGGAGGATAATCAACAGCCCAGTAGAAGTGGTTTTGTTTCTCGGCCCTGTAGTTCTCCTTTTCCAGCATCTTCCACCAGAGCTTGATCTGGTCTGATGTTCGTACAAATCCTGCTTCGCGCAACTTTTCTCTCACCTTCTTGTAAATCTTCTATCCCGGTACTTTCTACCGTCTACAAATGCAGAAATGTTCATATCCTTCATTACATTTATGAAGTGATTAGTCTCCTCCTGGTCTTGGTTTCTCCGTGTTTATAAGAACTTCCTGGACTCAAAAGACCAGGATTCCTTGTGAAAAGAACATGCGTAGAAAACAGATTCCTGTTCCTTTTGATGGGGAAATCCCGTTAAACATGACCAAATATTTGGGTTAGAAAAGCAGTAACCCGGGGCTCATATTCCGGTTTTTAAAAACCGGAATATGAGCAAATTCCGGTTATTCAAAGGGGTTATTGGGATCGATTCAAATGTCGAGAATCAATTCCATTCCGATTCTTAAAATTCAGAATCGATTATCAAGATTTGATTCGATTTGATTCCAATAGTGATTTGGGTTAGTGTTATTAAAACTGTTTTTTGAGCTGTTGCATGAATTATATGACTGTAGTTCTGCAACATATTAATATTAGTATTATATTGAGACTCAACAGCAAGTATTGCAGCTAATGATGCTGTAAGGACCAATCAGCTCCCAGAATGCTGATAGAACTGCTTTCAGAAACATTGTGGGTCAGAATTATCAAACAGATCCAGGGAGGAAACAGAGACGGAGGAAATCGCTTTTATTTTTGAAAATTTGGTTTTCAGCATTTTATGCAAATGTAACCCCAAGACAGTATATAAAGTAATGAAATATAGACAATTTATGCAATTATAACTGAAAACTTTAATGTTTTCATACCTTTAAACATATTTAAAGGCAAAAACATGGCACCAGTTATTCTAGTGTCCAACAAAACATTACATTTTTGGGCATAAACAAAAGAATACCAAAAATTGTAATGATGAAAAAAAATCGATCTTTAGACATACGAATCGATTTTTAGGAATTAATATGAGAATCAATTTAAAATCGGAAAATCGTTTTTTTTTCAACACAGGCCTAATGCCGACTGTTGCCATCCGGCTGGATTACGCAACAGCGAGGGCAACGCAGGTCACACCTGAAGTCCTGGAGGCAAATAACAGATTTACAAGCAACAGCAACAGGAACTGTTCCCTGAACCGGGACTGAAGACACAGGTACGACCCACCGGTCCGGTTCCACCTGTCCAGCCCGGGATTTAATGGTCCTGAAAGTTCAGGTCCTCCTGCGGTTCCTGCAGACGAGCGAGCCGAAGGTTGGAAAGAGAAAACAAACATCCGTCTGCAGCCTGAAACAGACGATGGGTTCTTTATTCCCACGAGGGATCGAGTTCTGGGAACCGGCCCACCAGAACCCGAAACAGATCCCGTCTGGTCCCCATAGCTGTCACGTTTAGGATTTAAAAATAAGGGAAATGTCCCACCAGCCCAACCGAGGTCCAGTATTACATTTTAATAAAGGTTTACTAGTAATCTAAAATTGGTAAATAGATAGATATATTAAGATATATTAATATTTTTGCTATAATACTATATATATTATGTAGTAGATACCTGTCAACCACTTACAAACTACATTTATGTGCTCAGAATCTGCTAGTTCTACCTTTGTTGACACTGGGATGCTGTGGACATTCCTATGTATGTAATTCCTATAATGAGCCTAAATGAAAACACAAAGGGGAATTAAAGCATAAAGCATATTTATTTATTTTATTTTTTTTTCTGAAACATAGATTGTCTTCAAGTAAAACATTTACATTTTCTTTTAATTTGTCATTTTCACTCATGAGGCTCTGGCCTTCACCTTTGCT
This sequence comes from Cololabis saira, assembly GCF_033807715.1. Classification (NCBI taxonomy): domain Eukaryota; kingdom Metazoa; phylum Chordata; class Actinopteri; order Beloniformes; family Belonidae; genus Cololabis; species Cololabis saira. The sequence goes on from NC_084603.1 coordinate 2,583,010, forward strand.
GACGGACATCGTTCTTCCTCCCGTCAGAGATACTAAAATCACAGTTACACGTCTTTCAGAACTCGTAAATGTTCCCCTTCCTCCTCCTCTTTAGGAAAGTACATTTTCTATCCCATTTTTAGAGATATTTTCACGAATTCTTCGCTTTTTTGGCAGAAATATCTTCTCTCTCATTACATCCATCCATCTCTGATTTGTTGTTCCGAGTTTGTTCCTGATTTTTTTTAAATGATTATATTTTAAAATGGGAAATTTAAGGGGAAAATACTGATACAGGAGGACGGCAGGAAAGAGAGCGGTAAAATACGTAGTTTCTCGGCCAAAACGGGAGACTTGACAGGTATGGACCTCAGAGCCGGAAACGGAACTAGCAGAGCTACCGCTAATAGCCCAGTAGCTGCGCTACCAGACGTCATGACGGCAGAGACGCCGGATCTTTGAGCATATTTGATGAGGATGAATGTTTAACTAAAACTTATTAGCATTGTAGGTTTAGCATGAGCTAAGACAACCGAGCTAACATTGCTAACTGGGATGGAAGTAAGGTGGGTGTGGTCAAGACGGGTTCCCGGGCCCGTTTGTTCCGCACTATTTGCAACACGTAAAAGTAAAACGCCAGAACCGCGTTCAGCTTTCTTCAAGTTACGCGTAAATGACCAGTTTCGTTACGATGAGATGTCTCTGAAGGTCTTTTCGACCCGTTGGACGTCAGAACCAGAGAAGAAGAGAAGCCGCCGGTTTAAATGAGAGCTAAATCTTCTTCTCTGAAAGCTTAGTTGTCTTTAATGTTTATCTCTGCCGGTGTTTATTGATCGTTTATTGGCTTCCTGAGAGCCTGTTTTACAAAGTCGGGTTTGGATGATCGTAAATCAGTCGTCGAGGATATTATTTGTTATTTGTTCAGTTGTTAAGCAACGCATAACTGAAGCACTTTTTAACATCGTAATCTGCAGCGGTTACCCCCCCCGAAAGAATTCATCTGGCTCGGATAAAACATTCCAGTCTAGTTGTGACACAGTTTACAGGATAACCCGTCAGCCGCACCTGATCGGCCTCAGATACACCTGATCAGCCTCAGATACACCTGATCGACCTCAGATACACCTGATCGACCTCAGATACACCTGATCAGCCTCAGATACACCTGATCGACCTCAGATACACCTGATCAGCCTCAGATACACCTGATCGGCCTCAGATACACCTGATCGACCTCAGATACACCTGATCAGCCTCAGATACACCTGATCGACCTCAGATACACCTGATCGACCTCAGATACACCGGATCGACCTCAGATACACCGGATCGACCTCAGATACACCTGATCGACCTCAGATACACCTTCGCATTCATTCATTGAATCATCATCAGTGCGTAAGAGAGCTCCGGTGTGGGAAACAAACTTGCGCAGCATGTTTTTTAGCGTCTGGTTGTATCTTTCAACTAGTCCGTCCATTTGGGGGTGATAAGGGGTGCTCTTAATTCCCTTCACTCCTAACAGCTGATAGACCTGCTGTAAAAACTTGGACATAAAATTTGTCCCACAGTCTGTCAGAACCTCTTTAGGTATGCCTACCCTGGAGAAAACTTGTAAAAGGCAATTAGCCACATTTCTGGCTTTCACTGATCTTAGGGGGAAGGCTTCAGGATAGCGGGATGCATAATCACATATCACCAAGATCTACCTGTTTCCCGAGGAACTCGTCTCTAATGGTCCCACTACATCCATGCCAATTCTCTCAAAAGGTGTCTCAATAATTGGCAATGGCTGCATCTGGGCCCGTGCAACCCTCTTTCCTGAAGTCAGCTGACACTTCTCACAGGAACTACAAAACTGAGAAACATCACTATACATTCCTGGTCACACAAAACGACTGGCAATCCTACACAAAGTTTTTTGAAATGCCATATGTCCTGCCCATGGTATTGAATGCCCCAGATCCATGACCCTGTGTCTGAACTGCTGTGGCAACGCTAAAGCCTCAATATTGCCCTTGCATTGAAAGAGAATCCCCCCTTTAACTACAAAAGTAGCTTCATCCAGGCAACCTGGGTTACCCCGCTTAACTCCTTCAACCTCTGTCACTTTCTCAAACCAAGGCTTTAAAGTAGGGTCTGTCTTCTGCAGTGAGCCTACATCTGGTGGAAGGTCTAAATCTAGTGGGTGGCCTGGTTTAGCGAGCTCACCTGTTCCTTCCCTAGGTGTGCTCCTCAATTTCAGCCAGCTCAGCTGCTTTCTCTGCAGTACGAGGGTCATGTTCACAGATCCAAACCTCAAGTCAGGATGCACCATCCTCAGGAACTGTTCAAGAATTATTGTCTTAGATATCTCCTTCACTGTGGAAGTTTCAGGTTTGACCCACTTGGAAAACAAGTGTTTTAGGCGGACATACAGCTCACGTGGGGTCTCTCCTTGGAGAATATTCATGGCCCGAAATCGTTGCCTGTAAGTCTCTGCTGTGATTTCATATTTTGCCAATATTGCTGCTTTCACTTTGTCATAATCTTCAGAGTCTGCAATGTCCATAAGCACATAGGCACTACGTGCTTGCCTGTTAGTAAAGGGACCAGGCGAACAGCCCACTCATCTCTTGGCCATCGACAGACTTGGGCCATTCTCTCAAATGTCGTCAAAAATGTTCAACATCATCATGTGGAGCCAGTGGGAGTAGCTTTGGTTCTCTGAGGACTGATGGCTCTCTGAGGACTGGTATCTCCCTCTGGAGTCTGAGGATATTTACTTGACTTGTCCCCTCACCTGGGTCATCAACTTCCTCTTCATGCTCCTCCTCCTGCTGCTCATGCTCACGTCTGTGGTCTTCTTTCATTAAATTCACCTGTACCTGTATCTGCTGAAATTGATGCTGCATACTCTTCCCTCTTTGTTATTGACGGGAGAGGTCTTTGTCCGTCTGCTGATCTCTGGCTGCTTGAGACCGAATGAGATTTTTGACCAGTCCTGCCAGCTCATCTAGCTTTCCTCCTTGGGTGCTGGCTGCCGTGGCCCCCTGGTCAACTGATGCACTTGCGCCTTCATCTGGTTCTTCTTGTTGGTAATTTTTCCTGTTACCTCTTGTCATTCTCAACTCCTCACTGCGATACAGGCCCCAGCTTCTTGACACCACTTGTTAGGATGGCCGTGTAACGGCTGGACTGAAGACAATAGGAGGCTTGAGGCAGAGGTCAGGTGTATACCAACTCGGTGTTTATGTCACCAAAAAAAGACACATCTACACAAAAACACATTCTCTCCAAAATCGCTGCAGACCCACAGCAGCACGTGGTACTGGCAGCAACCGGGATTGATGGAAACTGGCAGCCTTATATACCCTGCCACTGACACTGACCACAACAAAAGGGAGAACTCACCCTCACCACACATTTACATCTATACCCCAAAACACAAATACATGAAAATATCTTTACTAACTAAACCTCAAATAATCTTAATAAGGTTAATGATAAACTACACAAATCAATTAGCAATCAAAACCAAAGCTGAAGAGTCAATCAAAGAGCCTAACACCCCTCCACTAATTGCTGACTTGGTTTCTCCTGAGCCTTTAAATTGGTGCTCAGCCCTTGCAGACACTTTTAGCCTGAACACCCTGCAGAGGAGAAACAGAGGTGAGTAAACTACACAGCATGGCACAGGTAAACTAATCACATAATAAGCACATGTGTGGAACTATCCAAACCAAATGTTTGTCTCTTTGTTTTACAGGCTGGCCTTCAATTCCTCCCAGCAACAAAAATCTACAAAAAACACAACAAAATCAACCAAACAACTTCAATAAAAATATTAAATGTTTTGTGTTTGTGTCTTAATTAACTGATGACCACCATAAATACTATAAAATACACAATAGCAACAAGTAATGAAGAGGGCCTTCATTACAATCACCTTCGGGGGTAAAACTTCGTGCCTTGTGAACAAGGCACTTCAACGATACTGTTCAACTCGTTCCCAATAAAAATAACAAAAGTAATTACTGCGTCGCTATGGAAACCAATAGCATCGAAACCTTTCTTGGACATGAAGCACCAGGCGACTGTGGAAAGGAATAACTTTCAGTTAACAGGGAGAAACCTCTGGCAGGAGTCGGGGGCCGAAGTCGGGAACAGGACCAGGTCCAGGGTCAGGTCCAGGACCAGCAACAGGACCAGGACCAGGGTCAGGTCTAGGCCGTCAGGGGCAGAGCTTCACTAAGTGAACACATGAAGTGTGTGAGAGGTCAAGGCCCTGCAGCGTGGCCTAATAACCCCCCCCAGGACCAGGACCAGGACCCCCAACCCCCCCCCCCCACTGCGCAGTTAGGACCTCCTCCTGGTCTCTGGTCCGCACCAGCAGATCCTGGCTGGAGGTGTGTGTGTGTGTGTGTGTGTGTGTGTGTGTGTGCGTGTGTGTGTGTGTGTGTGTGTGTGTGTGTGTGTGTGTGTGTGTGTGTGTGTGTGTGTGTGTGTGTGTGTGTGTGTGTGTGTGTGTGTGTGTGTGTGTGTGTGTGTGTGTGCGTGTGTGTTGCTCTCTCCGGGTCGCCAGAGTCCCTGGTTCTGGTACTCTGGATCTTGGGTTCTGATTCCCACCTCACCTGGTATCACCATAGCAACGGTACTATTGCGGCTTTCCTGTCCTTTTAAGAGCCGCTTGAGAGTTTTTTGTTAGGTCCTGTATGAATGAATGGACGGACGGACGGACGGACGGACGGACGGACGGACGGACGGACGGACGGACGGACGGACGGACGGACGGACGGACGAATGATTTGTTATTTATGAATCTGTCATACACCTCTAAGGTTCCAGCCTATAAGGGCTTACAATACACAGATAAACTACGCCAGCAAACAAACATCAGCTGCTACAAACACAAACACAAACACAAAATGATAAATTCCACTTATACATTACAGATCAAATTACAGATCCTTTCTCAGTTTCCATATCATTTTTCCTTTCTCTGTTTCCAGTCTCTCTTTATAAAGGTAGCTATAGATAAAACCTCCTCTCTGAAAAACCATTCCAACTTCATCCTCAGTCCAAAACAACCCACGTTTACAATCTCACATTTTCTGAAATAAAAGCTGCCTGGCTTCATCATATAATGGACAATAAAACAAAAAATGAAGTTCATCCTCAATAACATTTAGATCACAAACACGACATAATCTTTCAATTCAATTTCAATTTTATTTATATAGCGTCTAATACAACAGAGTTGTCTCTAGACGCTTTCCAGAGATCCAGAACATGAACATAAACCCCTGAGCAATTATTACATAAACAATGGAGGTAAAAACTCCCCTAGTGGGAGAAAAACCTTAAGCCAAACAGTGGCAAGAAAAACTCCCCTTTAGGAGGAAGAAACCTGGACCAGGACCAGGATCATAAGACCAGGGCCAGACTGGTGGGTCTGTTCTGTTCTTTCCTCTCCAGGAACAGAGTTAAACCTGTTTCTACGGCCAGAGGGAGAATCCCAGTTCACAACTGAGCACACAATGATCTTCTTGATCTATCCAGGGGTAAAGTCGCATAAGGTTCAGGACAATAAATATTCTTCATCAACCGGTAAATTCTAAGTTTCGGTTTATGCCAGATGTCATTGACCCATTTTTCTTTATACTCAAAGAATAACATACTGAATATTACACCGCTGACCATTTATAAAAATATGTTGTAGATCAATTTCATTAAAGATAGCATTTATTCCCTGACACCAAGGATAGTTATGTGTTTTATCCCAATGAAAAACTGTTTTGGCTATCCTAGCCTCTGGCATAGAAGACAGATTATTCCAGAGTCTCAGCATTTCCCCCTTCTGTATATTTGCATGACGCGCTGCTGCTGACAGAGAAGCATGCTGAGTCCCAGAGGAGTTTTACGTTGTTTAATAACAAAACTCAGCCACAACGTTCTTCCGATTACATTCGCTTATTGGGGTTTTAAACGTGTTAACTGCAAACGTGTAATTGGAGTAATCAGTACAAAGCGGTCAACAAAAGTTAGGGCTACCTAACTCGCCTCTCTCCCCCACAGTGCAGGTGATTGGATACCTTATATAACCTATGGTGATAACCCACGTGACCCAAACTTCCCTCATCACCGTGGCAACCAGATCAAACCAATAACACCTGAATAATCGATGTATGGCTCCTACAGGTGCTGTGGCGTCCAGCTCTGCTCCGTTACCAGGTTTTCTCACAAGTTCTGTTTGTGTCTGAGAGGTGAAGCGATGCAGCAGCCGGGCCTCGTCCACACACACACACACACACACACACACACACACACACACACACACACACACACACACACACACACACACACACACACACACACACACACACACACACACACATGCACACACACACACACACACACACACACACACACACACACACACACACACTGCCTGTCTCTCTGAGCTGATGACAGCGGCGAGGCGTTTGGCGTGACCCGTGATGGAAGCCGTCGTCGACTCTTGTTTCCACAAACAACGTTTCACTGATAACTAGTAAAGTGTCACTTCCTGCTGTTGCCATAACAACCAGGAGCCGGGCGACGGGCCGCTCGGACCCCCAGAACCTCTGCTGAGACATTAGAGGCTAAACACCAAACAGGAAGTCTGGGCTGGACTTCCTCTCTGTCTGCTGATGAAGTTACATTTAGTGGAGAAGGAAAACATCTGGGGAGACAACCCCCCCGCATCAAACCCCCCTTCCCACCTCATACACGGTGCTGACTGATGCACTGGCAGCATCTGAAGAGGGGGGGGGGGCTGCAGCTACGCTCATCAGCTGGGGGGGGACTGTCCTCCGCAGGCTGGACCTCAGACGCTGGAGGACAAGTTCCTCCACATCACTGATGGATTCTGGGTATCTCAGGACGCCTCGAGATGGATGGATGGATGGATGGATGGATGGATGGATGGATGGATGGATGGATGGATGGATGGATGGATGGATGGATGGATGGATGGATGGATGGATGCATAGATGGCTGGATGGAAAAAAGTTGAAATGTTGAGAAAAAAGTCGAAATGTCGAGAAAAAAGTCAAAATGTTGAGAAAAAAGTCGAAATGTTGAGAAAAAAGTCGAAATGTTGCAATTAATGTTGAAGTACAATTTCGAGAAAAAAGGCGAAATGTTGCGATAAAT